>NC_064643.1:159861986-160165016 GCF_023864345.2 Schistocerca serialis cubense
TGGCATTCGGACACCGCTTAAAATTCAAATGCTGAAAGATATGTTACGCGCTGCGGACGTGGATATTGTACTCCTACAAGAAGTGCGTTTCACATCGCCGCCAGAGTTCTACGGCTACGAGGCACATTATTCAGTGCACGATGAAAATGGATGTGGTGTGGCGATTCTCACCAGGGAAGGAATGGGACTGGAGAATGTCATGTCTCTCCCTTCGGCACGTGGCATAGCGATCACTGTCGACGGCGTTCGTTTCATCAATTTATACGCGCCATCTGGCTCCACAAAACGCAGAGAAAGGGCGACCTTTTACACCGAAGAGATAGCACCGTTGTTCGCTGGACGCTATGACAACTATATAGTGGGCGGCGACTTTAATTGTGTCGTCGACAAAAAGGACCAAGTAACTCATTATGTGCCCTGCATGGAACTGCGTGCGTTGATTACCGAAATGGCGCTTCTGGATACCTGGGAACTGCTGCACGGCGACAGACCGGGTTATACGTTTGTAGCGGGACATTCGGCGAGTAGACTTGATAGAGTGTATGTGACACGAGCTCTACGGACGGCGATACTGGATGCCGAAATCTGGCCAGCGGCTTTTACGGATCATATGGCGTACGTCTGTACGATTTCACTAACGCGTCAGAAGATATGGCGGAGTAAGGGTCACTGGAAAATGAATTGTGCACTTTTACGTGACACTGAATGTCGCCGGACGATAGAGGCGGCCTGGGAGACCTGCGTTTGCCGCCAACGAGCATACACCTCGGTTCTCCAGTGGTGGATTAAATGCGCAAAACCAACGTTACGGAGAACGTTGATACGATACGGGCAGGACAAATCGCAGTGGAACCGCACGACGGCTGATTTTTATTTTACAGCTCTGAGAGAGCTGATGATCCAACAACCATCGCCGGAAAGGCACACGGCCATGCGCAGGATAAAAGCCAAGTTATTACAGCTGACGAGACTAAGAATGGAAGGTATAATGGTCCGGGCGAGATTGGCGGACACAGCTGCTGCCGAAACGCCCTCCATGCACCACGTAGTACGTGAACGCCAACAGCGACGCAGGACATTGATCAGGGAACTAATCTCTGAAACTGGCCTGCAAGTTGTGCACCAGCGTGATATTGCGCATGTGTTTACTGACTATTTCCGCCAGTTATATGGAGCTGTATAAGTGAACCACGAGGCACTACATGTTATCTTCTCGGAAATGCCAGATAGAGGACCACCACTGGATGCAGAGACTTTCATCACAGCGATAACAGAGGACGAGCTGACGGATGCAATTGCCAGGGGGGCTCCGAACAAGTCCCCAGGACAGGACGGCTTCCCAATTGAATTTTACCGCGCCTTTACATACCTCATGGGACGGACCTGGATTCAGATGTACAACGAACTCCTGTTACCGCAGACTGAGACACCTGCCGAATTCACGGAGGGTATCATCATCCCAATACCCAAACCACGCGGTGGCAGAAGGCCAGGAGATTATAGACCACTCACTCTCTTGAACTGCGACTATAAGATTTTCGCGCGCATCCTTGGGGCTCGCCTGCGGTCTTCAATTTCTGATAGACTCCTCATAGATCAAACTTGCCTCGGCGGCAAGAGTAACGTACATACGGCGCTCGGTGACTACCGAGATATCATCGCATTAGCAGCGGCATGCCGAGTGCGTGGGGCACTCGTCGCTATTGACTTCGAGCATACGTTCGACAGAGTGGATCATACCTTTTTGCATGCGGTGATGGGCAGACTGGGAATCCCACAGGCCTTCATTCTAGTGATCATGCGACTGTTACACGGCGTGTGATCAAAGGTCTCGGTGAATGGACGGGGCACTGACTGCATTGTTATTTCAAGGTCAGTTCGTCAAGACCATAAAATGCCTAGGTATTACGTTCCACACGGATGTGCAGCGGACAGGAGCGGAAAACTACCGACGCATATTGAAGCTGATGCGGACAATGGTGCTGTTACAGATATTAAGATCGTTGGATATGATTCAGAGGGTGACCTATGTTAACGTATACCTAGCACCGAGACTCACTCACGTGGCGCATGTCCTGCCTTTAACGCGCACAATGGCATCACGGATACAAGCAACTTTCGGAACCTACGTGAGTGTGGGACACCTGTTTAAGATCCAATACACAACACTTACGCTACCACCTGGAGAGGGTTGACTTGGTCTAGTGAACGTATATGAAAAGGCACGGGCGTTATTCGTCAGTACGATTTTCCGACATTGGCGCGGTCAATTTCCCAATATCTCGGGTGCGTTGGCCGATGTCCTAGCGCCCACTTCAATGCTGCCCCCAGTCAATGTGGGCCATATTTCACCGAAGCTGTCACATTTCAAGTCTTTTTTTTTTTTTTGGAGCTTAGCTATGTCAGAGATTCCTTCCCAACAACACGACTACCGACGACGCGAGATGTATACCAACTCTTACTGCGCTGGTGTCCCAGGAATACCCTGGAAAAGAAGTACCCAGACAAGAACTGGTGACAGATATGGCGCGTTATACGGAACGTTTACCTCCCAACGTCGGTACGCTCAACATGGCATGTGGTGGTAAATAGGAAGTTCGCAACGAATCAACGGCGGCATGCGATTCTTTTGGCAGACACTCCACTATGTTTAGGCTGCGCAACAGTGGACACTGATGAACATCGTTTAGCATGTGGTGGAACGGCTCCAGTGTGGCACTTGGCACAACAGATATTGGCGTTCCTGTTACGCTCCGTCCCTCACACAATTTCACCAGACACACTTTTGTTCCCCCAATAATCTTCTTTTCCGGTCCAAAAAACCAATGCAGTGACATGGGTACGGGGAATGGTGGGGGGCAACGTGTATAACTAATCGGAAAAGGACAAGATTGATTTTTGGCATTTTCTCCTGGATTGACACACGAAGCTGCAACAGCATAAGAAATATGGGCAAGACTTCGCTAATTACTTGCGACTTACATTTACCGACCCGCCGGCCAGATGGGGTGTGACGGGTGAGAGATGAGACATACGAAGAAGCCGAGATAGACATCGATCACACTTACGGACCCTTAGTTAATTTCGAGAAGACGACCCAGTCTTACACCAACGTCTGGAGAACGAGTCGACAGATGGCTCTCTTGCTATATCGAACGTCGGGTCGTGAGCAGGTGTCGCCCCCGACACGAATTTCATTTCATTGCTACAGGAGCATGTTTCTTTTGCATTTGTACTTTCCGCAATGTCTTCATGTCTTTCATTTCGGCATTTTCAGTTTTATTCATTTCCTTAATTACACAGTTTTCTAATTAGGCACTATTTGTCAACATATGGACATTGTAGACACTACTTATGCGGTAGTACAACAAAATGTACGAGTCGTATGTCAGTATGTCAGCAAAGGTGGTAAGCCTGACATTGTATTGAGAAAAAAAAAATAAAAAAAAAGGATGGATAGAGCGTCTACCTTGTAAGCAGGAGATCCCGGGTTCGAGTCCCGGTCGGGGCACACATTTTGTTCTGTCCCCATTGATATATATCAACGCCCGTCAGCAGCTGACGGTATTAATATAATTCTAATTGAGATACAAATATATTGGGGAGGTTGCAAGGTGCGCGGAGCCATGAGAGAATTAACGACCCATTAACAACAGTTGAGCTGATATTCTGGGATGTCCGCTTATTGCTACAGGAGGGCTCCTACAAGTGTTAAACCGAACGGCAACGGCCTTGCCACCGTGGTAACACCGGTTCCCGTCAGATCACCGAAGTTAAACGCTGTCGGACTGGGCCACCACTTGGATGGGTGACCATACGGTCTGGCAAGCGGGATGCACTCAGCCTTTGTGAGGCAAACTGAGGAGCTACTTAATTGAGAAGTAGCGGCTCTAGTCTCGTAAACTGACATACGGCCGGGAGAGCGGTGTGCTGACCACATACCCTTCCATATCCGCATCCAGTGATGCCTGTTGTCTGAGGATGACACGGTGGCCGGACGGTACCGTTGGGCCTTCCAAGGCCTGATCGGACGGAGTTTAATTTTAGTTAAACTGAATGCTAAACTGGTTCCATATAGGGAGGGGTCAGCAAAAGGAAGTACTAACCCACAAGAAAGTATGTTGCTTTTCTGCATGTTATATGTCTGGTTACATTCAAAGTCAAGATCATAAATACAGTAAGACAAAACAATTTACCTAGTAGGCAGTAATTTATGGTGGTACTGATTACTAGCATGTCCTGCATTCGAAACCACAATAGATAACGCAACGACCCTAATTATTACTAAATTGAGGGTTTAGGGTTATCTCTTTATTTCACTGACCTTTTCATACACACTACAGAATCACGACTCACAAACAATAGAAGACATAATCAGTAGTTATGTGATTCGTAGACACACAGAGAATATGATGAAGTTACTGTCATGTAACGAAGTCTTTGTACCGTCAGGCAGAGACCACCCGTCCAGATAGCCATGCACGTTATGGCGTTGATACCAGGATAGGAGGTGCGGCGGTCCCGGATCGTTTCTGCCTGGCGGATTAATGATGAGGGTCGGTGTGCTGGGGAGCCTGGATGTGGTTCTTTTTTGCGGTTTCCCTCATTCGTCTAGGTGAATAACGGGCTGGTACCCAATTGCCACCTCAGTTATACGATTCGCAAACATTTAGAAAACGTTGCTCACTTTTATGTGAACATCACTACAAACAGACAGTTGAGGAGCAAATATTTCGTCTTGGAGGGCTAATGGTATGATGACAGGAAGGATATGTGGATGTGGATGTGCTCACCCTGCGCCGATCGGGACAAAGGCACAAAAAGAAGAAGGCCCTCAGAAAGAGAGGGCACTGCGTGTGTGTAGGTAAACACTAACGAGAAAAAGAAGAAGAGGAACTTACTGTCGGTGGTGCCTACTCCTTTCTGCTGTCCATTCTCCACTGTCTCTCCTTTGTCAGGGTCGACGTAACCCTTGTTTTTGAGCTGAATGAGAAGGTCCATGAAGTCTTTCCTTCTAAGGTTGTTCTTCTCTCTGTAAGCGACAGTGTCTGCAACCATCTGCTGGAAATATTTGCTGACGTTCGATCCTCCTCCCTTGATTCTAGAAAAGAAATATAAGTTATTTATTATTAAAGCAAAAAAAATTCAAATGGCTCTGAGCACTATGGGACTTAACTTCTGAGGTCATCGGTCCCCTAGAACTTAGAACTACTTAAACCTAACTAACCTAAGGACACCACACAAGTCCATATCCGAGGCAGGATTCGCACCTGCGACCGTAGCGGTCGCGCGGTTCCGGACTGAAGCGCTTACAACTCTCGGCCACTCCAACCGGCTTAAAGCAAAGATTCTATCAACAATTCCTCCTTTTCCACTGTGGAATGAGATTACTTATCTAACATATCCCACATTTTATACACAGTGGCCAATGTAAGAGACTCGTTACTTAGTTTGTGAAGGTTAACAAGAAGCGAGAAAAGACTGTGAACCATTCCTAGTACAGTGGCAGGAAGCACGAAGAACGATGTGTGCTGGCACATGACTGCTAGCAAGTCCATATCCATTTGTTCCATAGTGTGGGGTCAAGAAAAGTCTAATCGCCAGATGGACGCAATCCAAGCAGATTCCTGTTGATAGTGTTCAGGTAATGCCGATAACAATAAGCAAACGTCGGCTGTTTGAGACTTCATGGTCGGTTATGGTGAAGTCATGTGCCAGTTTAGTGATCTGTTAATACATTACTGGCCATCAAAAATGCATCACCAGGAAGAATGGCAAACGTACTCAGAGGATGTATATGACATTCTGTTGTGAAGGACGCTAAAGGAAAAGTAGGCTTTAAACACCCATGGACGACGAGACCAGTGGAGACATATAACTACTGCATCCGTTGAGCATTCTGCCCCAGATGAACGTGACTTCATACATGAAAATTATGTAAGGAGGAAATTGAAAATTGACCATTCAGCCTCTATAGCCGTCGATAACTGCGAAGGTGTTGCCAGTGAAGGATTTTCTGCACGAACTGACCTCTCGATTGTGTCCCATAAACGTTCGATAGGTAGCCATAACATTTGATCGAACAGTCCAGAACGTTCTTCAAACCAATCGCCAACAGTTGTGTCCTGGTGACATGGCAGATTATCATCCATCAAAATTTCTTCGTTGTTTGTTAGCATGAAGTCCGTGAATGGCTGAAAATGGTCTCCAAGTTGCCAAACATAACCACTGTCAGTCAGTGATTGGATCAGTTTGAGCAGAGAACTCGGTCCATTCAATATAAACATAGTCCATATCATTACGAAGCCACCGCCAGCTTGCACAGTGCATTATTGACAGCTTGGGACCATGGCTTTGTGGGGTGTGTGCCACACTTGAACCCTATCATCAGATTTCAACATCTAACATGGGGGCTCATCTGACAGGGCCACGGTTTGCCAGTCGTCTAGGGTCCAACCAGTATGGTCACAGGCCCAGGAGAGGAGCTGCAGGCGATGTCGTGCTGTTAGCAAAGACACTCGCGTCGGTTGTCTGCCGCCACTTTTCGCTGGGCTGTCCTAACGAATACGTTCGTTGTACGTCCTACGTTGATTTCTGCGGTTATTTCCATGCCGACTTGTTTTTTTTTTTTTCTTTCCTTTTTTTTTCTTGTTAGCACTACAACTCTACGCAAACGCCTCCGTTCTCGGTCGTTAAGTTAATGGCGTCAGCCATGCCTTGTCCGTGGTGAGACAAAATCATCAGAACAGAAAAGCAATAACTGCAACACCAGGGCGGCTTGAGGGCCATGTTCTGATCATTCCACAGTTACGCCCCAAGATTGCGGCTGTTTGTTTCAACACAGTTTTAGCAGAACCACTGTCGAAGAACAATTAGTGACTTGTAACCAGAAAGAACGAAATGAGGAAGGTAAATCGGCTCTGAGCACGGTATTGCAACAACATAGCACTCCGTCCCGCTGCACATCGGGCGATGCGAATTTGACGAAGCCCCAGAAGATGGATAAGAAAGTACGACACCTTCCAGTCAGAGATGCCCATGGAGGTAATCGCCAGAGATAACTTAATCTCTGCATAACTCTCGTCTCAAAGAAGTTAGCGCACCAAAGTGACCAACCACATATAGTTGAACAAAGATTTGAAGTAAGGAACCCCACCGAACATCAATACGGTCATATTCTAAGAGCGCACGAAATGGTAAAATGAGTGAAAGTTGCTTGTTTCACTCTCCTGATATATTCAATGACTACATGATGTTAACCACAAAGTATAGAACAGTTGAGTTCATTGATTTGTACAATCAAAGATTTGTAGGCTTTCATGTTCCACAGCCTGAGTTATCCCACAACACTTTTTGACTTCATAACTGTCGGCTTGGCTGTTTTTAGAATCGCAAACTGGCAGACTTGCTCTTGGCATCATTCTTGAATTTTTGGATCACTGTCATGAAAACACCCTGTAGGCAGCGATACACAGTGAAGTTGTGCAAGGCCATAAGAATTTACTTTTTCTAGCAAGTCCAGTATCTCCACGATAAGTGTATAGAAGCATTAATAGTCCATGAAGACGTCGTGGAATGGACGTAACTTCAAAACATTGCTTTTGAGACCCTGAGAAGTGAATTCGGCAGCAACACAATGGGGATGCGCCATGTTTGTGACATGCAGGGTGTTGTCCATCACATCCAAACTCTGAAAGAGGACGATTAGGATTTAATGTTCTATTGACAAACAAGACACTACAGACGAAACAAAAGCTTGAATTGGGAAGCGATTTCAGACGTGTCTTTCTACAGGAATCTTTCTGACGTTTGCCGTAAGGGATATAGAGAAACTACAGAAAAGCTAAATCTGCGTAACTGGGTGAGGATTTGGACAGGTACCCTCTGGAGCATGGTACCAGACTCTTATCCATTGCGCCTTGAGGCTCCTCATATCAAAGAGATTCCTCTGGTGGAACGGAGCGTTGCAGGTCTCACCTTAGATACTCCATTAATGTTGGGCTGACGAAGTTCAGAACGAAAGAGATGGCTGCTTGCCAAGTGGGCTCAAAGATCTTGCGTCCCCACTGCCGGAACTCGTGCTCCGGGTTCCGCTGGCAGTTGCACTCCTGGCCGAAGGCGACGGAGGAGATGGCGTCAGTGGTGAACCGTGCTATCAGCTCGCGCACCTCAACCGACTCCCCGCGGTCCACCATCTCCCCAATCACGTCCACCATCTCTTGCCCGCAGTCCTGGATCGTCTGTCACAGACACAGATACACTTCGTCAGTGTCCATAACAGAGAAGAGTGTTTCAGCAAACTTGCATGTTTTTGTGACTGGATTCAAGATTTTTTTATAAGAAATAACTTAATTCTTTATTCTGAACGTACAAGATCAACAGTATTGAAGGTTATTTCTGGAGTACCCCTGAAGAATGTTATAGGACCAGTACTGTTAACAATGTACAGACTGATCTTGCTAAGAGGGGACAAACTGCAGGAGGTAATCCCTGAGAATACAAGGAACAAAAAAAATTAATGTAGGTATAAGGCCGGAAATGCATTCTGAGGGAGGTATATTCACTTGAAGGCTGAGAAGGTATCTCTGACAGTGATCGCGGTATCACGTTCCGGTGGTACTACCAACAGCCTTGTCTCTGCAGCACGGTTTCGTTGTTGGTTAGCTGCACAGGCCACCCATGGTTCTGGAACTTCAATCATCCATCTCTCCCCAACTGAGAATGTTTGGAGCATTATAGGCAAGGCTCTGCAGCCATCTCTGGGTTTCGACAGTCGGAAGTTCGATGCGGCTTTTCGCGGATGATGCTGTAGTATACAGAGAAGTTGCAGCATTAGAAAATTGTAGCGAAATGCAGGAAGATCTGCAGCGGATAGGCACTTGGTGCAGGGAGTGGCAACTGACCCTTAACATAGACAAATGTAATGTATTGCAAATACATAGAAAGAAGGATCTTTTATTGTATGATTATATGATAGCGGAACAAACACTGGTAGCAGTTAATTCTGTAAAATATCTGGGAGTATGCGTGCGGAACGATTTGAAGTGGAATGATCATATAAAATTAATTGTTGGTAAGGCGGGTACCAGGTTGAGATTCATTGGGAGAGTGCATAGAAAATGTAGTCCATCAACAAAGGTGGTGGCTTACAAAACACTCGTTCGACCTATACTTGAGTATTGCTCATCAGTGTGGGATCCGTACCAGATCGGTTTGACGGAGGAGATAGAGAAGATCCAAAGAAGAGCGGCGCGTTTCGTCACAGGGTTATTTGGTAACCGTGATAGCGTTACGGAGATGTTTAGCAAACTCAAGTGGCAGACTCTGCAAGAGAGGCGC
Source organism: Schistocerca serialis cubense (assembly GCF_023864345.2). Classification (NCBI taxonomy): domain Eukaryota; kingdom Metazoa; phylum Arthropoda; class Insecta; order Orthoptera; family Acrididae; genus Schistocerca; species Schistocerca serialis. The sequence goes on from NC_064643.1 coordinate 159,871,326, forward strand.
TCTGCGTCGCGGTGTAGCTTGCTCGCCAGGTTTCGAGAGGGTGCGTTTCTGGATGAGGTATCGAATATATTGCTTCCCCCTACTTATACCTCCCAAGGAGATCACGAATGTAAAATTAGAGAGATTAGAGGGCGCACGGAGGCTTTCAGACAGTCGTTCTTCCCGCGAACCATACGCGACTGGAACAGGAAAGGGAGGTAATGACAGTGGCACGTAAAGTGCCCTCCGCCACACACCGTTGGGTGGCTTGCGGAGTATAAATGTAGATGTAGATGTAGAACGCGCCAATTGGACAAAATTTGGCCCGATATCCATCAGGAGGACACCCAAAAACCCTGTAAACCAGTGCCAAGCTGAACAGCTCCTTGCATAAGGGCCAGAGGCGGACCAGTGCGTTATTGACTTGCTCAGTGTGCCCTGTCTCTAGAATAAATCTTCCAATTTTTCTGAAGTTATTTGTTTGTCTCTACATGGTCTGCCCGTGATAGCCGAGAGGTCAGCACGGTGGTCTGTCACGGCAAGGGGCCCGGGTTCGATTCCCGGTTGGGTCGGAGATTTTCTCCACTCAGGGACTGGGTGTTGTGTTGTCATCATTATCATTTCATCATCATCAGTGGAAGGCAACGGGAAACCACCACTGGAATTACTTCCCTAGACGCTAATGCAGTGGACCTCTCTGACGAGACTTCCCCCTCGACAAGACCTGCCGTAAGGCAGGACACAAAGTTTGTCTCTACATGTGCATCACATCTACTAATTTCCATCCCATTTGGACAATTTCTTCATGGTGCGTCGTTTTTTGCCTCAAAGAGCACATATACATACATCCATGTGTGTATTTATGTAGATACACATAAATACATACATGTAAATGCATTTATATGTGCATGTATATATGCACCTCCCAAAATAAAAAAAAAAGACGTGCTTGCAACTTAAGAGTTAAACTGGTAAGGAAACACAGAAAGAGTTAAATAGGCAGCTTGCTGTCTGCAGGTGTATAGCAGGAGACAGCTAGAGACTTAAACTGTAACTTCCGGCTGCCTGTGGAGCAGTTGTTATTCATTTGTTTGTTTTGAAGAGACAGCAACAGTTTGTTTCAGCCCAGTCAGGTTCCTACACTCGTCTGCTACATCAAGTTACGTATTTAGCTCTTTCTGTGTTTTCTTAGTAGTGCTGGGATGGAAAGGACGCCCGCATGCTGTGTGTGGATGCAGGAGGAGCTGTCCATAGTGTGTAAACAGCTGAAGCAGCTTTTGGGTACGGTCAGGCATCTTCAGGCTGCTTCCTGAGATGCAGCAGTGGCGGAGCATCTGGCATATGACATAGGACACTTCAGGTGTCTCTTATTTAGCTCACAGGCTCTGCCATTGAGGCATCTCCTAGTGGACCCAACGGGGTGATCCGCCATCACAGCAGTCTGAGTGGCGGGTTGTAATGCACTCACATTGCTCCAGGCGGAGGGTCAGTATGGAGGCTGGCCATTTGGCCTCGCCCATTCACCCTGTGACTGGCTCCTTCATCAGGGTCTGTCCAGGCACACGGGGTGAAGCGTTTGCCAGTTATTGGGAGCTCCAATGTTAGGTGCGTTATGAAGCCTTTTAAGTAAGTAACATTCAAGGCCGAAAAGAAAGCCAGAGTGCACTCGGTGTGTCTATCATGAGGCATCATCTGAGCTGCATGCGAGGCCCTCCCTGCGGCCATCAAGCGTACAGGACGCTTATGTCAGTACCAGTGAGGTCTGCTGCTTGGGTTCTAAGGCCGCCCTCAGTTTAAATGGGCAGCTGGCAGAGGTGGTGAAGGCTGCTAGCCTCACGCATGGTGTGCAAGCACCGTTGTTCTCAGAGTTGGTCGGGGTCTTTTGGTTTGGAACTGAGTGGAGGGTCCCAAAAAAAGTCTTCGTTGAATCTTCAACGGTCTTGGCTGTAGATTTTCTGGACCTGCGTTATTGGGTGGAGAGTTGTAGGCTTCTGTTGATAGACCAGGGGTGTGCTACATAGAGGAAGCAGCTGCTCGGGTAGTAGAGTACTTATGGAATGCACATGTGGGTTTTTTAGGCTCGGCCGTGATTTGAGGCACTCTGATGAACACTCGCCAGTGGACATCCAGATAACGAAATCTGACCAGGTTTAGGTTAAAGACACGCAACTGCCAAAACTTTATCAGTAAATTGTCCAAGTATTCGTGGAAAGTCAGCTAATTTACTGATTCCCACAGTGTCGGACACTAATTATTATCAGGAATAAGGGTTGGCTGAAACCCAAGATAGAAAGCTCTGAAATTTTTAACGAGTCATGGAAGGTATATCGGAAAGAGAGATTAGATGGCGTGGGAGGATGAGTGTTCACTGCAATTTAAGAAAATAATGCCTCTAATGAGATGGATTTTGAGCGTGACAGTGAAGTTATTTGGATGCGTGTAACAGATCTAGGTGAAACCAAGTTAGATGTTGGATGTTTTTACCGGCCATCCGATGACGCCGTAACAGTTTTAGAATCATTCAAAGAATGTCTGTGCTCAGTATCGCGGAAATACCCAGATCATCCAGTATTAGTTGGGGATGACTTTAACCCACTGAGTATAGATTGGGACGTCTACAGATTCATTACAGAGGGTGCGGACAGGCATTCTTGCGAAATACATTCCAACATTTTTTTTCAAAAACTGTTTTGAATAGTTAGAGCGACAGCTCACACATAATGGAAACATTTTAGACCTTGAAACTTCCTGGCAGATTTTAGACCTTGTAGCTTCAAAAGGCCTGATATAATCGACGGTGTCAGTAAAGAGACAGGGATTAATGACCGTGATGTCATCATAGCGACTATGGTTACTAAAGTTAATAAATCAGTCAAGATGGTTAAGAGAGTATTTTTGGTAGAAGGAGCTGATACGCAGTTGCTAGCATCCGTCTTAGACAATGAATGGAGACCATTTAGAACTGATATCATGAAAGTAGAGGAGAAATTATTGGCAAAGTTTAAACAGTTTTGCAAATCGCGCTCTGGAGATCAATGCCGAGAAAGTGGATTAAGGACGGAAAAATCTACCGTGGTTTAACAACAGCTTTGGAAAATGTTTAGGAATGAGTATCGTTGCACTCTCGGTTCAAAAGAGAATGAGCGAATGACGACTGGCAATAGTTAATAGAGGTATGCGTGGGTAAAAAGAGCTATGGACGAAGCATACGACAACGACCACCGTCATACATCAGCAAAGGATTTAGCCGAGAACTCAAGAAAACTCTGGTCCTAAGTAAAACGGCTAAGCTGATCGATGGCTTCTACCCAGTCAGCCATTGGTCAATCTGGTGTAACAGTAGAAGATAACAAAAAGAAAGAAATCGTTCATAAGAAGGATCGTACAAACATACCATCGTTTGATAGTCGAACAGACTCTCGTGTGGAGGTCACAGAAATAGGCATCTCTAGGGCAGGGAAACAACTGAAAGAGTTGAAAACAAATACATCGCCCGGTGCGGATGGAATCCCAATTAGATTTTACAGAAATTACTCTGTAGCTTTGGCCCTTTACTTAGCATGCGCGTATCGCGAATCTCTCGTCGAGCGCAAAGTCCGAATCGAGTCGAAAAAATATTTAACATGAATGCAGATCCTAGCGAAGCCTACAGGTTTCATTGCTGTATTTGACCACTAACAGCACATTTGTAATGTCCCCTACATGTTGCACGTGTCAGTCGTGGCCTGAACAATGTTCTGTGTAGTTGTAGGTGCATTATGTTGGAGCTAAGAGAATTCTAATCTGTCGTGCTTGCACGGTCGGTGCCTCCATAACGCAGGCGGCTGAAGTGGTTGGTATTTCAAGAGGCATCATATTGAAGATTTAATCACATACAGGAAAAGGAACTACATCATCGGATAGATCACACCGTGGATAAAATGTGTTTAAGTGAACATGACGGAAGGCCGTGAGAAGGATTTTCACGAAAAATAAGAAGACAACATCTCCAAAAGTCCCTACAAAATTGAATGGCGCACTTGCAAACCCTGTTAGCACAAAAAAAAAAAAAAAAATGCGGAAGGAGCTCCATAAGCATGGAATTTCTGTGCGAGGTGGAGTTCCAAAATCACTCTTCAGTGAAGCTAATGTGTGTGCTTATGTATGTGTGTGTTTGAAGTTCAAGGGCATTCAGTGGCGAGATTATCAGCGTCCTTAAAATATTAAAAGAAACGAATGTCAAGAAAATATCTAAAATTGTAAACCCACAAAACGACACTCAATCACTCACTCCCACCTTATTTGTGTTGATCCACACAATCACTCTATCTTACATGCCGTAACATAGTGGAGAAAAGGTGAAAGGTGGTGTACCTCGGATGAAAACACAGATAAAACGAAATGGTTCAAATGGCTCTAAACACTATTGGACTTAACATCTGAGGTCATCAGTCCCCTAGACTTAGAACTACCTAAAACTAATTAAGGACATCACACACATCCATGCCTGAGGCTTGATTCGAACCTGCGCCGTAGCAACAGCATGGTTCCGGACTGAAGCACCTAGGTAAAACGACAGAGCAGCTAAAATAACAGTATAGAGAACTGTGACTTGCTGACCACATACGAAAAACAATGGTGAGCCAGTTGTAAAATACCTTAAAGATGTTAAAACGGAAAGTAAAACAAAAAATACGAGAGAAGAGATAAAATAACAGCTTAGAGAAAAGTTACTACCTGACCACACGAAAACTTGGGTGAGCCATTCACCATTTTAACACTTTAAAAAAAGCTCCCTAAAAGTTTAGGAAACATAAAATCTCTGACCAGATTCGTTTGACTGTCACTTAAAAGAGACGGCAGGTCTGTTGGCATATCTGCCCCTCTCTTCTGGTCTGAAAATAAAACAGAGTCTTGTAAAAAGTGTCGTACAGTGACCTGAACGCCACAAGCACCGTACATTGAAGGGTCCTCTCGACACAGCAAGAAGCCACGCTTAGAGAGCTGTGTCCTATAGGAAGATGAGTGAGGAAAACCTCATCCCACCTGTGTGGCTGGAAGGAGGTATGCCGTGTCCACGTTGTGGGCTCTACCGGATGCAGCTTCTTGTCTCTCACTCCCAGTCACTCTTCCACACCCTCTTCCACACACTTGCACCTCAACAGCGAGGCAATAGCCCGTAACTAACTGAGTAGTGCATCTGTGGTCTAGGGGCCTACACAGCCATACTTTCCATTGCCAGGCATAAGTGGATGACATCCTGCTCCTGGCACTTTCACCTACAGAAATACAATACGCCATTGCATGGATCCGACAGTATGGAAGATCCTTTGGAAACATCCTCAATGTAGCCAAATCAGCGGTTATGAACTTTGGTAGTGGCCTCCAAGACAAAGGGGCACTGTCGTTCCTCACAATGGGCAAATTCCATTACCTGGGTATCACATTCACTGGAAATACCTATCGTATGGCGGCGTAGGCCTACCGCCGTTTGCTTCAGATAATATGAGCCCACATCCAACAGAATCGCCGCTGCAGCTTGAATAAAGTCTAGCCAGTGGCCTACAGCAACACCAATGTTGTGCCGAAGCTAGAACCCGTTACCCAAATCTTCTCTTTGCCAATGGTCCTAGGGCGACAATTTCAGGTGGCCATTGGGTACATAATATCAGCAGGAACCATCTTTAAGGTCCCTTATAACACTTTTACCCTCCCCACTTCAGCAGAAGGACTCGGTCCCGTCGATGCTAAAGCCAGGAGATCCGCTTTATAATTAACTACTACGATAAGGTGTTGCACAGCTCTTCCACGTCACCCATACACAGCCGCATACACGATGCTCTTCCGAACACGAGCGCACCATGGGTGAAACAGTTTTACAAATTGTTTTCGCAATGCATCCCCTCCCCTCCCTGCAATATGTTGGAGAGCCTCCGCCCAGTTATTCATTGGACAAGAGCGCTGAAGAACATCCATGTACCTTTCCTTCCAGCGGATGCACGAGCCGTATGGTACCGCGTCGTGAACGGTAAAAACCTGACGAACGAGCGACTTCACTGTACTGGACTGACTAAATGACCGTCATGTGTCAGAGTGAGGATACTGATGAGCATCGTCTCATATGTTCGTCAATGCACGATATATGGCAACTCGTGCAGTGGATACTGGTGATGATGTGCACTCCAAGTTCGACTTTTGGTACCATGTTGTAGCCGCTCACACCGCTCTTGAGCTAACGCCATTTTACCGACGTCAGTTTGCTAATTACTTACACAACGTAATTTACGATCCTCCCCCTCCCCCCGCCCGCCACACAGTTGGAGTTATCCAACATTCAGCGTGCCTGAAAACTCATGACAACCTTTTCAAGAACGGTAACAGCCCAGTCCCGGGTGCGAGCCGCAGATACTCACCAAGAAGCGTGCGCTACATCTCCCAAGTTTATCTTCCTTTATCTTCGATAAGGATGGAAGCCGATGCAATGAATTACAATCTGTGGCACAGCCACGACTTGAACCCAGGTCTGCTGCTTGCTAGGCAGACCTTCGAGCCATTACACCACTCTAGCGTTGCGACTACCACAGCTAGATGGACTACCTAAGTCCAGTGCCTTTCCTAACACAAACTTCGTTCAGACCTTCAATCCATTATATTGTTCTCACATCATCACCACTGCTGAGGTTCAGGACGCTGTCTTGCTCTTGCGGTGGGAAACTGCCCCTAAAGGTGGAAGAATGAGGAAAGATCAACAACATGCAGGGGGCAATGGAAACCGTTGCATTAAAGACACATAATGTGTATCCACACATGTGGCCTGTAACTGAAAAACTGTCATGATGATCTCTCCATTGGCAAAAAATTTCAGACTACCCCCCCCCCCCCATATAGATCTCCGGGAGGGGACTGCCAAGGGGAAGAAAGAGTAAAGTCAACGTTAATGTCAGAAGTTTGAACGTGGTAGGAAAGCTAGAAAATCGGAAAAGGATAATGCTACGGCTCAGTGTAGATATAGTGAGTGTCAGGGAAGTGAAATCGAAAGAGGACAAGTATTTCTGGTGAGATGACTATCTGGTAGTATCAACAGTATCAGAAAATGGGTTTCTTGTGAATAGGGAGGTAGGACAGAGATGAGTTACTGTGAGCAGTTCAATGATAGGGTTGTTCTGATCAGAATCGACAGCAAACCAAAACCGACAACGATAGCTGAGGTATGTATGGCAATGTTACAAGCTGAAGATGAGGAGATAGCGAAAGTATGTAAGGATGCTGAAAATAGGTGATGCAGTACATAAAGGGAAATGAAAATCCAGTAGACATGGGCTTTTCGAATGCAGCTGCAGTGGAAGGGGTAGAAGGAAGGGTTACTGGAGAATATGGGCTTGGTACTAGAAATGAGAGAGGAGAAAGACTAATTGAGTTCTGCAATAAATTTCAGCTAGTAATAACGAATACTCCGTTCAAGAATCACAAGAACAGGAGATACACGTGGAAAAGGCGAGGAGATACAGGAAGATTTCAGCTACATTACATCATGGCCAGGCAGAGATTCTGAAATCAGATACTGGATTGTAAGGCGTACCTTGAGCAGATATAGACTCAAATCACAATTTAGTAGTGATGGAGTACGCTGAAGTTTAAGAGATTAGTCAGCAAGAATCGTAAAAAAGTGGGATATGAAAGTACTAAGGAATGTAGAGATATGCTTGAAGTTTTCAGAGGATATAGATACTGCTATAATGAACATCTCAGGAGGCCGTTTAAACGAAGAGGAACTGACATCTCTTAAAATGGCAGTCACAGGAGTTGGAAAGAAAAACATAGGTACAAAGAAGGTAACTGCGAAGAAACTACGTGTAACTTTAGTTGATCGATGAAAGAAGAAAGGACAAAGGTGTTCAGGGAAATTTTGGAATACAGAAATGCAAGTCACCTAGAAATGAAATAAGTAGGAAGTGCAGGGAAGCTAAGGGGAAACGGCCGCATGAGAAACGTGAAGAAATCGAACAATAAATTATTGTCAGAAGGACTGACTCAGCATATAGAAAAGTGCAAAGAATCTTCGATGAAATTAAAAGCAACAGTGATAACATTATCATTGCAATGTGAATTCCACTGGTTAATGTAGAGGTGAGAACTGATTGTTGGAATGAGTAAATTGACGACATCTATTGGGAGAGGGGGGTGGGGGGAAGGGAGAATTGCCTGATGTGATGGAAGAGGTGGATGATCCAGTATTAGAATTTAACGGAATTTTGGAAGACTTATGATCGAATAAGCCAAAAGGGATCGATAATTTCCCCATCAGAAATTCTAAAATCATTGGCAGAAGTGGCAACAAAACGCCTATTCATGTTGGTGTGTAGAATGTATGAGTCTGGCCATTGACTTTTGCAAAAATATCATCCACACACTCCCGAAGAGTGTTAAGAACCAGAAAGTGTGAGAATTATCGCACAATCAGCTTAACAGCTCATGCATCCAAGCTGCTGACAAGAATAATATACAGAAGAATAGAAAAGAAAACTTAGCGTGTGTTACATGACGGTTGGTTTAGCTTTAGGAATGCTAAAGGCACCTGGGAAGCCTTTCTGACTGTGGTTGATAATGAAAGCAAGACTAAAGAAAAATCAAGACACGTTCAATGGATCTGTCCACCAGGAGAAAGCGTTCGACAAGTAAAATGGTGCAAGATGTTCGCAGTTCTGAGAAAAATAGGGGTAAGATATAGGGTAAGATGGATAATATACCATATGTACAAGAGCCAAGAGATAACAATAAGAGTAGAATATCTAGGACGAAGTACACAGATTAAAAAGTGTGTAAGACAAGGATGTAGTATTTCACCCCTGCTCTTCAGTCTATACACCGAAGCAGCAGTGAAGGAAATATAAGGAAGTTTCGAGAGTGGAATTAAAATTAAAGGTGAAACGATAAGCAGCAGTGAAGGAAATATAAGGAAGTTTCGAGAGTGGAATTAAAATTAAAGGTGAAACGATATCAGTGATAAGATTCGCTGATGTCATTGTTATCCTAACTGAAAGTGAAGAAAAATTACATGATCTGCTGAATGGAGTGGCAGTCTAATGAATACATAATATGAATTTAGAATAAATCGAAGGAAGACGAAAGTAACGAGAAGTAGCAGAAACGGGAACAGTGAGAAACATAACATCAGGAATCGTGATCACAAAGTAGGCGAAGTTAAGGAATTCTGTTACCTAGACAGCAGAATAACCCACTACGGATGGAGCAAGAGTACATAAAAAGCCAACTGGCAAAAATGGCATTCCTCACCAAGAAAAGTCTGCTTGTAACAAGCTAGACCTCAATATGAGGAAGAATTTCCTGAGACCGTATTTTGGAGCACAGCATTCTATAGTAGTGAGACATGGACTGTGGGAAAACGGAAAAGAAATGAATGAAAGCATTTGAGATGTGGTGCTACAGAGGAATGTTGAAAATTAGGTAGACTGATAAGGTAGGAAAGAGGAGGTTCCACAGAGAATCGGCGAAGAAAGAAATAGATTGAAAACTTTGGCAAGAAAAAGGGACAGGGTGGTAGGACATCCGTTAAGACATCACAGAATAACTTCGATGATACTGGAGGGACCTGTAGACGGTAAAAACTGAAGTGGGAAACCGAGATTGGAATACATCTACCAAATAATTGAGGACATGCACTACAAGTGCTTCTCAGAGATGATAAGCTAGGCACAGGAGAGGAATTTGTGGCGGGCCACTTCAAACCCGTCAGAAGCTGCTCCATCCGTCCTTTCATTTCATCGAAATACCCTTGTGCCCTGGAACCCAGCAGAAAGACACCTCTTCCGCCAGCCTTTGTAGTTGGAGGAGGGGTTTTTGAATATTGTCGACTGTCTTATCTGCTTGGTACAAACATTGCAGAGGGTGAAGGGCGCTGAGGAATTTAGCACTCTAGACACATCTCATCTGCTCCAGCACCTGCAAGATCGCGCATAATTCCACGCTGAAAACAGTGAAGGGTGCAGGAAGGCGGATCTTGAGAACACGCTCAGAGAAAGCCACAGAGCAAACAATGGAGTTCCCTGTTTAGACCCATTCACAAATACAACCACATAATTGTGGTGTTGATTTAAAATGTTATAAACGAATGTATTAAAAGCATAAGCAGTAGTACAACCTGTCCTGTACTGCAGTAAATCTAGAGTTACTCTATTGATGATTGTTAAAGTGACATTAATAGTTGTACGAGCAACTGTACGGTATGAGCTATAGTCCAAATTTCCCGGCGCCACACCAAAGTCGGCAACACAAATCGATACCACACGCATTTGCGATGTCTCGCTGCAATCGGCAATGACACATGAGAAGACTATCGAAGACGCGCGCTCTCTCTCAGCACAGCAGTGCCCTTGCACAGATGTCGATATAGAGCCGAGAATGAAAGTGTTCTGCCCAGTTCGTGGCCCTACTTGCACCAGTCAACATTATCGAGCAGGACTGAAGAGTTATTCAAGTCTCTGATGGAAATGTACTTTTGTAAAGGTTGATCATTGTACTTCAAGAGAACAGTTTATTAATTACTGTACCAAGTGACGCTTTAATAGTTATGACAGTTGTAAGTTATCAAGCCCTCCAGTGGCAAAGGACACTCTCAAGTCAGGAAAAATCTTTTTATCACCCATGTTGCATTTACAATGAACCCTCTCCCACAGCAGTCAAAGAACCCAGAGTTATGCCACATGATTGCAGCTTCCTCGGATTCTAACAGAGCGTACTGATGCATGGGGAGTAACGAGGAATTTATATGGCCGATGCACCATGAGAAACTGCTGCCAGATTCCAAGTAGCAGCTTATCAGCATCAGCATAGAGACTGGCTATGAGGCTGGTTCTGTAAGTACCTGCACCCAGCCTCATCTCCTCATAGTGTGTAGCATTAATGATCTTCAGGTAAGAAGGCCACTATGATCGACACACAGTGCACATCGTGTCGGTCTTCCCAAGACCTGTGGCTAAGACACTTCAACATATTCAGTGCCCTCTAGTCCTCGGCTTCAGGTCGTTGAGGTGTAGTAACCAGGACAGTTTGGAGTACAAAATGCGGCCCAGAAATATCAGAGAGTCCTTAAAAGGGTGAATTATGTCCCACATATGCATTTCACGTAAAATTAAAAAAAGACGACGAGAACGATTAAAATGAACACATACACTTCTCTGTAGAAAATATAAACCAAGTCTCTGCAGCCCATATCTCCAATCTCTTCACCAAGAGTGGCGACTGACGACTAGTAGAGGACCAGAAATCCCTCGTCCACAAATAAGCAGCATTGGGAGGGAATTCTTACTCTGGACGTTACACTGTTAACAGCTGTTGGAAAGAGGGTGACACTTAAAACAGTGCGTTGGGAAAACCAATTTCCTGCACAAAACTGACAGGATCTCACCAACGCTGTACCTAAAAAGTTGTCTTGGGGGGAAGCACTGATTAAAGAGGGAAATTGGCCACAAAAGCACCATTAGTGTAGCTACTGGAAATATTGCGCCTCTAGGTAGTGTCACAGACTTCACTGACATCAAAAAGTACCACTAGACAATGCTGTGTACATAGGAAAGCCTGCTAGATTCCGCCCCTAGCTGGATCAGATTGTCGACCGTTGATTGAGATCTCCTGAATCCACAATGAGAATTGCTAAGAAGTTGCTTGGTCTCCATGTGCTCTAGCGTCTTTCCTACACAGCTCATTAAGGCGATGCTCTGGTAACTGCTGGTACACGTTTGTTTCTTTCTTGGTTTAAGGAGAGATAAAATTTCCTCTCGCAACGAGTCGGTAAATTGACGTGACAGACATGTGGAATGGAAGTATTATACGAGGATTTCCTTTGACAACATCTGTAAGTGTTGCAGCGCGCTATATTAGATTTGGTGGTGACCAGGTGCTGTATCATAAGCGACAGTCAGTTCTTATGGAAAATGCACAGTTGTAGGACTCTGAATTGGTGGACCAGAAGTCTAACTCGATCCTTTCAATGGTGGCACAGTAACAATGGGACACTGTATTCTAGTTGGTAGTGGCAGTAATCAGTGCAAAATGCTCTGCCACCGTCTGCACAATGCCTCCAGCTTTTGTTTGGAGACACCTCTGTTCCTACAACTGGAAATACTCCTGATGGTTTCCCATACTATTTCAGAGCATGTGAGCTGTTTAGAAAGTCGATGGAAACCTCTCATACCCTTGTCTTGCTCTCGCTGATGATGCCTCGAGCCTTGGCCTTTGCTAATCGAAATGCTGCGAGGTTTTCTGCCGTTGAGCGGCACTTAAATAGCACAGAGTCACACGTGTGACCTGGATCACTGAAGGGCACTCATAAGTTCATCAAGGGACAGGTTACCTCCTAAGATGACAAAGGACTTCGGAATGGAGAAGTCATCAACACGGCAAATCAAATAGGTCATTTTATCCTCCCATTCCTGTATTTAGTCAAGGCGTTCAAACATAGCTAGCTGGCTGAACAATGTCCAGTTGACTCTGCTGCCCATGCATCATGGCTACATCCCTCCAGTGAGAGCTCCATCTGGCAGATGAATCCAGAGTGGGAAGTGGTCACTTCAATGAAGATCATCAGCAACTTCCCACTGAACAGGGTCCACGAGGACTGGAGGATAGCAAGAGGGGTTGATGGCTGAGGATGATCCAGTAGCAGCATGGAAATGAGTGGGAGTGCGTGTGTGGAAGATGCATTGTTCGTGAGATGTCATGAGGCTCTCCAAAACCCACACCTGAGAACAAGCAGAAGTCAAGGCCTACAGTAAATTATGGGCATTGAAGTCTCCCACTAGGAAAAATGGTCGGAGGAGTTTTTCTATAAGATCTGTGAAAGCCTCAGTGTGTGTTGCATCTTGTGGAGATAAATACAGCAAACAAACAGTGATCTTCTGACACACCAAAATTTCAACTGTAACTGCCTGCAGGCCAGCAGCCAAGAGAGGGAAAGGAGTGGTGCATGTTATTGACAAACATAGAACCCTGTCTAATTTCCCAGTAAAGTCATCGTTGCCATGGAGGATATAGCCCTGTAATACAGAGCATGATGCTTTAAAATGCGTTTCCTGTCAACAACCACATGGGAAATTCCCGTGACAGGAGTTTCAACAGAAGTGAGCTGACAAACGCTGTACTAGTGCTGACACTAACAACCTCCCTTGCATGGCAGCGTTGGTTTTCTGAAAAGGTTTCTTAAGAGCTGAAGCAAAAGAGGTAACAGACATGGGGGGCAGCAGGCATTAGGCATCTTTTGGCCTCACCATATGCGATGCGCTTTATAGTTTTAAACTTTTGTACCTTCTTTTTCTCAAGATATATGCTGCAGTCCCTACTCCAGACAGGGTGATCCCAAAAGCAATTAACCATTTCAAAGGAGAAGAAACTCCTACTTCGTGGGTGGTTCTACCAAGTAGCTTCTCCCATATGGTCCAGTGTAGTGTGCCCAAAGCGCTGGCATTTGAAACAGGGAACTGGCTTGAATAGATAAGGCCGCACATTTACATGAAGAAAACATGCCTTGACACACATTGGTAACTTCATACTACTGAAAGTGAGGCTGAAATAGTGGATTTGATGAGATCACCATCTATCCTTTGTATGATATTCTGAATGTCACCAATACCTTCTTGGGCCTACTCAGCTTTTAATGTTTCTTTAGCAATGCTCATCAGATCCCTGCATGACAAAACAGTTTGCTGTAGTTCAGAGTGGTGTATAGCTCGGTTTCAGTGGCATATTATCCATGGCTTTTCGCGTTCTGCCTATTTTTCAGTTGTTGGAAACTAGAGGTTTCGACCAACAGTGTCCCATTATGGATCCACGTGACAGATTTTAAAATATCTGCCACACGCTCTAAGCTGATTCGAGTGAGAAGTTTCTCAAAGCTTCCTTCTCTTCGTTTAAGCATGAAAAACACATTCTGGGCCAAAGCATATGTTCCGCTACAAAAGACTGGCATCCCCTGAAGAAATCTAGAATGTTGGGGCTCACCTCATAAAACCGCTGTAGAGACTGGGTGTTGATAGCTACAAGTGGCCCATCCGTTCTGCTGAGCTGGTGGAGGAGAAAATTTCAAGGGTTCCACCTCGGTCACATGAACAACTAGAATAGTAAGGGTCCTCTCACATAAAGTCCCACTGGCCTGATAAGCCTTGTACAACTGAGGTGTGACAGTTCCTCAGTGGCTGCCCACTGACAACCATTCCACCTCAACAGCGTTGCATGTCATCAGCAGAGCGCAGCACACCTTGAGAGTGAGGGTTTTATAGAGGTTTTTATGACTCTCTTGCTGAGTGTGGTCAAGCCAAAATCCCCATTCCCAGTGGCACACAATGTACCATCATGGAGCCATAAGAAATTGGAATTTGTGGTGAGGACTATGGGCCCAAACTTCTGGGGTCATCAGTCTCTAGGCTTACACACTAATTAAAGTAATTGAACCTATGTTATACTAAGGACAATACACACATCCATGCCTGAGGGAGGACTCGAACCTCCTCCAACTTCTGGTCAAGTTTGTGTCCCATGTGTGGAACTTGGCGGGTGTTCAGCGATGATTTGAGTACCCATATCATCCTACTCTATTGGCCCCATGGTTCCTTTGGAAGGTCGCATTACAGGCAAAGAATCTGCTTGCTTATGAGATCCATCCCAAGGTACAATGCTTTTTCCCCAATGATGATGTTGTGCGAGATGATACTTCCCCATTCCCACAGCTTGTATTGTCCAGAACTGGTTTTGTGATCTGGGGGGTGAATTTCGCATCTCCCCTGGCCACCACAGTCGCCACATCTCAGTAGTATTGAGCCTTTGTAGACTGCTTTCGAGGGAAGAGAGCGTGATCATCATTACCTGAGCTTGCCAGGGTTTTGCAGGAATAATGGTATAATACTATTTTGTAGAAATAAGGCGAATGAAAGCTGTTTCGAATGCCAATGGCTTTCCTACACCTGTAATGTGTTGTATATATATATATATATATGAGCGAGGTCTCTGAGCATGTGGAGACAGCGAGATCGAAAGTGACACCACAGTATCCACTGGTAAGTTTGAAGCGAGTCCACACCTGTGGCTACACAGAATCCCCATGGTACCGTGGCAATAAAAGTAGCAGCACTAGGTTAGCCACATTGTAAGGATGGCGATTATTGGCGACTGCCTTGTTGGACCTGTGATCCTACATCAACGCTTCACAGGCGGGGTGTACAGAATTCTGCACGTCCTGCGTATGATCCTGCAGGAGGATGTTCTTTTGCTGGTGTGAAGGGCAATGTTGCCACTACGTGATGGTGCTCCATCCCACTGTCCTCTTTAGTGGCGGAGTTCAAACAGCTGTATAGACAAGAAATTCCCATTTATCTGGTATGTTCTTAGGTGTGCTTTCAATGACTGAAACCTACAGAGTCAAAGATCGTCTTGGACATGACATTGGATGTTCCATGAGGCTATTTGCAAACGATGCTGTGGCATGCAGGAAGATGGTAATGCCGTAAGACTGTAGTGAAATGCAGGAATATCTGCAGAGGATCAAAGATTGGTGCAGAGACTGGAGATTGATACTGAATATAAATAAATGTAGCGTATTGTGCAGAACTAACTGAAGAGACCCATTGTGGTTCGACCTATAATGGAATGACCATAGAAAAGTGATTGTAGGATAAACCGGCACCAGGCCTGTGATTTACTGAGACTATCTTAATGAAACGTAATTCAACCACGAAAGTAGGGGTTACAAAACTATTGTTTGACCATTTCTTAGGTATTGTTGATAGGTCTGGGCTGTTACCAAATAGGATCATCAGAAGAGAGAGAGAGATGATACAAAGAAGAACGGCACATTTCTCCAGGGGCTCGTTCAGTTGGGGTCTGTGCATGACAGATATGTGAGTAGTAGGATAATGTAAGTTCTGACGCACTCTGTTATTGCAAGGTACATACATTCAGGTACAAACTTGACTGGTTTACGACCATCTCACCTCCCCTTAATCTATTGTTCTTTTAACGGATTTATGACCACCTGTGGATAATCCATCCTCCTCAGAAGCCCCTCCCCTCCCCCTCTACCTTTCCCACCTCTCTGGGAAATCCCCTCACATTAAAAGCACACCTTTGATATTAAATTAATGACTAATGATAAATTAATTAACCCTCCCCCTATGGGAAATCCCCCATCCCTCACCCCCTCACCCTCTTTGAAACAAGCACACTTTCGGCCTGAGTTAGTCGAATAGTCTCATTCTCCTCTATTAAGCTGACTGACTAATTAATTAAATCAATAACCTTTTGTGTCGGACATTTTCCCTTTTTGGGTACCGCTCCCTTCTGGAAATACTGATTGATTGGCTATTTGGTGGGAAATCAATTGCAATACATGGAATACTGTCTAAACAATTTCTGGCAGACAAGGCAATGTGTGGAATATCATTTATTAAAATAATTTATTGGATACATAGTGAGGTACAGAATATAGTTTATTTATTTAAAGAATTTTGTGGGAAATCATTTACAGTGTATAGAATATTGTTTAAACAGCTTCTGGTAGACAAGGCAATAGATTATATATTGTTTATTTGAACAATATACAGGATACAAGGCAATGTATGAAATATAATTTATTTATTTAAAGAATTCGTCAAGAAATTGACTACACTATGGAATTCTATTGAAACAAATTGTGAGTGACAAGGCAGTGTGGAATATTTAAAAATATATTGCGCTTTTTTAATCTAACTGCGCAAGGAATAGTGCCATGAAAGACTCACCACACATAATTACACTGTTACAGATCGCACTAAGCAAATCTGGTGAAAAAGAACTCCTAATCATGTCACTGACTTTCAACGCACCACGCATGCCACTGGTCAGGGACTACCGAAGCTGTTGGACCACACTAATCTTCTGCATATGAAGCATCAGGTAGTGGCATTCCTTTGAAATTTGATACCAGCTTCATTTCCTTCCCCTCTCCATCTCCACTTCAAGTGGTTATGTCCTGTTTGTGTGAACCAATGTATGCAAACACACAAAGACCAAGATGTCCTCCACAACCCTTCTCCCATTACCCTCCCCTGTCCCCTTTGCCACCTATGGAGACCTGGCACTGGTAATCGGTATATACTCATATCACTCATCCAATTACACACAATCTCTCTAGCTGCTTGCATGTGAAGGAGCTTAGCACTACTTTTGATATATAGTACATGAGAGCCTGATACACTTGAGAGAATTGTGAGGATATAACAGACTATTAAGAAGAAGAAGAAACATTTGAATTATGCATGATGGGACTCCAGATGGAAGGAGTTTGAAACATTTGTGTAGATAACTTGTGCCAACAAATCTGTAGAATTTTTGTAGTGTTTGGATTCAATATCAAGAAGCTACTGGGAAGAGAGAAATGATCACAGAACATAAACACAAATGCATAGGTGCATTGTTTAACATGTAAAATTACATGCCATGCTACTCTAATTCCATAAACAGAATACAGTCTCTTCAACACCAACAACATCTGTCAAGCAAATGTGTACACAGAGATTGCAGTAGCTCACAAACCCCTGTCACTAACTTAGAATCACTGCAGTTATGAAACTGAAGACTCGATTTATATCCATGATGTGGCAGAGAAATGGAGTACTTCATGTACATCTTCGTTCATCTAGAGGAGGATGTTGAAATAGGGTTTCCATCGATGGACATGATTCATCACACAAGTGTTGGAAGTCCTCAGCTGACTGTGGTATAGAGAGGTTTGCTGTGAACGACGGCAGGTAGATAGCTCTTTAAGTCACATATAGAGCATGGTATTGTATTTGAGCCAAATGCAAGTTATATCTCACAACTAATGCATCCCGAGAGAACAATGGAAAAAAGTAGAGAAATGCGTGATAAATGACCTGCAGAAATATCTCCCTCTCTCCAGAATTCATCGCCAGTCTATCATTAAATCTACCTCATTACAATCCCTCTCAACGGATGATACCATCTACTTTCTATCATCCTTTAATGCAGATCCATCTCAGTTTAGAGGTAGATCATTCTCGTTTCCTTGAAAACATCAAAGACAGTAGTCAACTTGTACATATCCCTGTTACCTCAAAAGACATAGAGCATAATTTTATTAAAAAAACAAGCCATACAGAAACTGTTTGTGAGGTTTTTGTTAGCTGACACAGAATAGCTGTGATTGGTGGAGAGTACAGAGAAACACATTATAAATATCGTTTCTTAGAATTTAAAACACCTAAACAGTCTCTGCACGGGGTGAAACATTAATACATTCAGTAGATGTATATCACCGTCCACCACCAGGTAATACAAGGCTCTTTAGCTAAGGTCACATTATAAATATCTATATGCTGGCCTTGTGATCCAACATACATAAATTTATTACTCAACATTTCGTGGTCATCCACGTTAAACAATCTATTCCAGTCATCTTATCGCTGTCTACAAAAATAACTGTTTCTCTGGTTCCCAGTGCTTCCATGTAAACTTTTTCTCTTATTCCTCCCGTTGCCACATTCCTGTTCCTAAGTACAACAATTTTCCAGCATCAAGCAGACATGTAAGTACTCCCTCACTCTCCCTGAATTTCCCCACAGCCGACCAATGTGGCCGAGAAGTTCTAGGCGCTTCAGTCTGGAACTGCGTACACCGCTATGGTCGCAGATTCGAATGCTGCCTCGGGCATGCATGTGTGTGATGTCCTTAGGTTAGTTAGGTTTAAGTATTTCTAAGTTCTAGGGGACTGATGAGCTCCAATGTTAAGTCCCATAGTGCTCATAGCCATTTGAACCATTTCCCCGCATTTTGGCGTATTTTCCCTCAATTCATACGTATTTTGCGACAACTTTCGTAATTTTACCGATTTTGTGTCACTTCTGCTCATGTGTTCATGACATCACTTTTCGCCACACATTCTAAAACTGCTTGTAAATGTAGTACAGTTGTCAACACCTAGTGCAACTAAGGTATTTGATATCAAAGGTAAACTTCTAGTGTCGAGGGATTTGCGAGAGGGTTGGGGAGGTGGAGGAAGAGGGGAAGCGGTGGAGGGGGTTTCTCAGAATTATGGATGATAACCAGTGGTCATAAATCAATTAACAGAACAATAGGTTAAGGGGAGGTTGAGGGGCCATAAATCAATCGAGTTTGCTCCTGAATGTATGTAACCTGCACTAGTAAATTGCGCCAGAATATATACTTTGTATCACTGAGAGCATCACTGTTCATATTAAGAGGGACCAGTACAGTACACTGCAACAAGAGACGGCCGTCATACCTCCTCCCACATACGTCTCATGAAATGACCATAGGGAGAGAAATCGGAGCTCATAAGAAAGTTTATAGTGAGCGATTCTTGACTCGCACTATTTGCGAATGCAAAAGAGAAAGGGAAAAATGACAGGGGTACAAATGGTACTCTCCACCACACAATGTAAGCCGGCTTGAGGAGTATGGATGTAGATGTGACAATAGAGCTGAAATCCTGCTTCGGATACTCATTCTCCAACATGCTTTAAAAACAATATGTACATTACTTTTCTTGTGCTGAACCTAAAGCTAGTACAAGCATATAACCCAGTTCAAATGTTGTAAAGAGTTGCATGCAAAAGAAGTGACTCTCCATATTCTGTACTAAATTGTCTGCACACTAAATTGCCCTTCAACCTAAACATACAGTATATAAATTATATTTTGGCAGGCTATCACGTCGTTATTATGACGAGTAGATGGCGTAGTGTTTTGAGCCGGTATCCTGAACTGCAGTTCAGTCCTCGTCTCATATCCGTTTAGATTGACTGTTAAGACTTTTTGAGTCTCGTACATGCGTAGAATGGGAAAATTACACACTATATGGCAACCTAACTGTGAGGGGACAGAGGGTGAATTTCTGTCGTGATCCTACATAGACATCCAACGTGTACTGAAACGCTACTGTATACTTTTATCCGTTGAATGGCGGCTGATCAGCTCCGTGTCATCTAATAGCATCACAGAACATGGGGATGTAGGCTCAAACGCAGACATTGTGAAATATGGATATGTAAGGGGAAGACCCAAGATAACTAAACGGTATTATTATTAAATAACGACGTCTTAATCCTTTCAGACCAATTGGCTTCCATTGTGTACATTAATGTTTAATGTGTCATCGCTGAAAAAGAAGTACTTTCCCCCAATGGAATCCTGAGGCACACATTTGTGAATATTCAGCCCTCTCATTCTGGTCGAGCGCTGACAGCTGTTGGGCATTACTATGAAAATATTAGCATGTCAAAGTAGCAATGTGCACCAGCTCGTCACCACTGGAACACACAGGTGTGGTTGGTTCGATGTATTCCACTGTTGTTGTTATTTTGCATGGTAACTACTAAATGATCATTTTATTTACTACAACAGAGAATCTTTCATATTTAGTTATTTTAGTCGATAAAATGAAGCCAAGTCTACAAAGTATGTTTTGAAAATGGGTACATATTTTTGTAAAAATTTTCCTTCTAAAACCATTAAAAAATCGCCTAAGAGCATTACCAAGTAAAGAAAAATTTTCCTTCCTTCAGAAACAATTCAGGTCTGAAAGGGTTAAAGGAGCGATGATCGATTCTGAACCTATAGGCTCCAACAATGTTCAAACAGATTGTGCGCTTTCCCAGCATTCCAACACAAGGAAAAATTCTCAAGCTTTCAAGAAACAGTTTTTGCATCAAGGATTCTTGATCTATAACAGAAAAAGGCTATCCACGGGTCGCACAACAGCTCACCTTAAACATGCCCTTCAGTTTGCCGGATGTGAACGTAGGGCTCAATTTGATTCTCAGCTGGCGCCACTTCTTTCCTGCCAGCAAAAATAGATGTTTGTTGAGAGGTTCTTCATCGTCAATGAACAGTCCCCTGTCGTGGAACGTCCCGAAATCCTTGATAAGGACGTGGCGAATGAGTTCAGGGTCACGGATAAGCAGCAGTGGTCGATGGAATCCGTAAAACCCGACGTACCTCTCTTCTGAAACGAAAACAGAGTACAGTTACGAATTAAATTAACGACAGATATCACCTCTGGGTAGTAACACGTACATCCTACCACAATTATTGTCGCATTCACCCTCAGTCTTAAGTAGATCCACAGCTAAGACCACATGACGAGTGCGTGACATATCTAAATGCAGGCGTGCTCTGTGACGAGAGTCCCAGTAAACTTGGCCAGACTATGTTTGGCGTGGGTTCGGCGACCCTGGTTTCCCGTCAATGGTGGATTATCAGCTCTGCTTCATCTGTTAGGTGGGCAGGTAACGGGAATCTTGGCTTCATCTACATCTTCATCTACATGGATACTCTGCAAATCATATTTAAGTGCCTGGCAGATGGTTCAAAGAACCACCTTCACAATTCTCTGTTATTCCAATCTCGTACAGCGCGCGGAAAGAATGAACACCTATTTCTTTCCGTACGAGCTCTGATTTCCCTTATTTTATCGTGGTGATCGTTCCTCCCTACGTAAGTCGGTCTCAAAAAACTATTTTCGCATTCGGAGGAGAAAGTTGGTGATTGGAATTTCGTGAGAAGGTTCCGTCTTAACGAAAAAAGCCTTTCTTTTAATGATGTCCAGCCCAAATCCTGTATCATTTCCTTGACACTCTCTCTCATATTTCGTGATAATACAAAACGTGCTGCCTTTCTTTGAACTTTTTCGATGTACTCCGTCAGTCCTATCTGGTAAGAACCCCACACCGAGCAGCAGTATTCTAAAAGAGGACGGACAAGCTTAGTGTAGGTAGTCTCCTTAGTAGGTCTGTTACATTGTCAGTGTCCTGCCAATAAAACGCAGTCTTTCTGTAGCCTTCCACACAACATTTTCTATGTGTTCCTTCCAATTTAAGTTGTTCGTAATTGTAATACCTGGTATGTAGTTGAATTTACGGCTTTTAGATTAGACTGATTTATCGTGTAACCGAAGCTTAACGAGTTCCTTTTAGCACTCATGTGGATGACCTCACACTTTTCGTTATTTAGGGTCAACTGCCACTTTTCGCACTATTCAGATATCTTTTCTAAATCGATATAGCGTCAGCACTAGAAATCTTTACAAAGGTAGAAAAAAATCTCAATGAGTGCTAAATGGCAGAGTAGCGTGCGACTGCTGAGGACAGACAGTTGTAATGGAATTCCCTTCTTCCAGTAACCGGATTTCTGTTCTAAGAAGCTTACTGTGGTAGTTGGGTGCGCAGTAAGTACTATAACTTCCTCTAAAAAGCCTGTTACAGGTTCGGGTGACTTGTTGGACAGTGTAACAAATGTAATCTCGTGGGCTGTTTGCCGTCAGAAAAATTTTCGTAGAATTCAGAATACAATGATAATGGAAAGTTACCTGTCAAAATGTGTTATACGTTGTGTAACGAGAACCAAAAAACATCTATAAAAATTTCGTATCTGTATACATAAATAACATTCAGTACAGCACGAACTGCGAATTCCATGTGGTGATTGTCCTGATAAAACCTAAATGCTTGGAAAATTGCTCTATCGTGATGAAGTTGTGCAGTACACTGAATTACAACAAAGCAGACCCGCCGAGCTAGAACATAATACATCTTGATGCAGGTGGCGGAAGTAGGAATGGTAGTCGGTGAGTATCAGTGATGCAAAAAAAAAGTGTGAATAAAGGTAGACAGTGAGCAACATGAAACTCTTGTACGTGCGTTAACGTTAAGTATAACTGTACTCTAAGGGTATATTACGGCAGATACCATCCACCTCTTAATACAGACCTACGTTTCCGTCTCGTTACGATATTTTAAATGCCAAATCTTAGTACAGCAACTGTGGCGTGTAACGATCAAGCTACATGTGATTAATTTAGCAGGCTGCTCCAAAAACAGTAAAGTGTTGTTCATCTTCTGCACAATATCTTAACTACACAGGTAAAGTAAGTAGTTACCTACCTACTCGAAGGAGACAAAGAATTAAGCTCCCGAAAAATACTGCAGAATATTACTTTCTTCGATCTAGAAAGGCCAACAGAGCTTTGCAGCCGCTATCCATAGCGATTTCTTTCACAGTGACGGCCACAAAATAAATGTAAGAAATTTCTGTACCCATACAAGCACACTGGCAAATGGCGAAGGCAATGCCACATGCTCCTCTAAGTAAAACTGCGAATGGAAAATCAGTTCGTGAAACGTCAGAGTACAGCGTTCCAGAGTCAGTAGGCATGACTGGCAAAGTCGAGAGACTCAGGGCGGTGTGGAAGGAGAAATTTACTAAGTTTTCGGAATTAAGAACTGGATGGGTTCCGACAGGAATTGAAATTTACCCGAACACCTCTTTTTTCTCATCATTCTATGAAAGTGTGTTCGCCATCCTGCGATGTCTTCCCTCTCAACCAGAAATGTTCTATTTTTAATTTTTTTTTGATAGGAAGCTAACATTTTCGTTTTTCTTCTTGACAGAATTGAGCTACGTTATTTATTGCCACTTATTCATCTGAGCAAACTCTTCGATAACGTATATTTGCATGATGACTAACCATTTCAGAAGCTAAGAATATGCAGAGTTAGTAACGGATCATGACTGTACAATGCCGTGTCACGTGCGTCGGTCGTGTACTGGGTACTGTGTACTGTGGAGTACTGTCAAACACCTTCTGTCCGGTCTTCACTAAACGAAGTTCGGTCTTGCCTTCTGCCGTCGACCACTGTAAAGCAAGGGTATGATTAACTTGACAAGTAGCTAATCTTAAGTAAACTCTACAAAAAGGCGAGATGAAGTGGTGAGTAAACAAGCGCACACAGATAAAACGGCAGCGAGACTGGTGCTGCGCTAAGCGCGGTAGGTACCCGAGGGGTGGGGAGGACCAGGAAGAGGCCACGGCGAAAAACCGTGCACTTACGTCTATGCTCTGTGATCACACCTCACCGGGGAGGCGGCGTGTGCTGCCGTCCGTCTCTCTCACAAGGGAACCTCCCCATCGCACCCCCCTCAGATTTAGTTATAAGTTGGCACAGATCACAGAACACAGATCAATCGAGAAAACAGGAAGAAGTTGTGTGGAACTACGAAAAAAATAAAGAAAATATACAAACTGAGTAGTCCATGTGCAAAATAGGCAACATCATGGAGAGTGTGAGCTCAGGAGCGCCGTGGTCCCGTGGTTAGCGTGAGCAGCTGCGAAGCTAGAGGTCCTTGGTTCAAGTCTTCCCTCGAGTGAAAAGATTAACTTTTTATCTAGTGAACTTCGCTGTCCAAAATTCCAGGACATGTAAAGATTTGCTTGGACGTACGCAGGATTTGACGGTCTACACACGGAAAGATCTGAAAACGTTAAAAACATCTGTTTTGACAGAGTACAGGGAAAACTGTGCGACTGTGAAACTGTTGCATTCATATATTGCAGTTTATGTGACAAACTCTTATGTTTTCATCACTTTTTTGGGAGTGATTATCACATCCACAAGAAAGGTAGAAGAATCTTTTTACCCATTCGCAAAGTGTACGAGTTAGGTGGGTCGACAACATATTCCTGTCATGTGACGTACATGCCGTCACCAGTGTCGTATAGAATATATCAGATGTGTTTTCCTATGGAGGAATCGGTTGACCTATGACCTTGCGATCAAATGTTTTCGGTTCCCATTGCAGACGCACGTCGTTTCGTCTACTAACCGCACGGTTTTGCGGTGCGGTCGCAAAACACAGACACTAAACTTATTACAGTGAACAGAGACGTCAATGTTCGAACGGACAGATCGTAACTTTGCGAAAATAAAGAAAATAAACTTTTTACACCCGAGGGAAGACTTGAACCAAGGACGTCTGGTTCCGAAGCTGCTCACGCTAACCACGGAACCACAGCGCTCCTGAGTTCATACTGTCCTTGATGTTGCTTATTTTGCGCATGGACTACTCAGTTTGTATATTTTCTTTATTTTTTTCGTAGTTCCACACAACTTCTTCCTGTTTTCTCGATTGATCTGTGTTCAGTTTTTCAAGGCCTATCCACTGTGCCAACTTATAACTAAATCTGAGGGGGGGTGCGATGGGGAGGTTCCCTTGTCAGCAGCAGGCGGCGCCTCGGCCCCTGCTGTTACTGTTGGTGGAATGCACTGTGACCCCGAGGTGAGCTGGCAGTCACGTGGCCAACAAGAGGGGGTCTGTAGCGTCACCGCGGGCGATTTTCCCCAGGAGGGTGGGCGTTGCACATTTCAGTGTGTGGTTGATGGCTGAGGGAGGGGGGGCGGCCCAAGGCCGCAGGGTACTTCACAGTTGCCACGCAAGTAAAGTATGCACACTAATAAAGGGTGTGGCACAGGCAGCAACACCACACGAGAAAGAGAAACGAGACGAGGAGGTGCGTCTAAGCACCCTCTCTGTGCTCATACAATACATTAGGTACCGTCGGTGGAAACTATAGACCTACCAGCTACTTTTAAAAGTTACATCTTCAAAATCGCTTGAGGTGAGCGACAGGGTGACAGTCGAAAAAAATTGGATTTTTTTTTATATACGGGATCAGAACGTATATAAATTGAAGAACTATTCCCCAAAATATTATGCTCGAACTTTAAAAAGTTACGATTCTGTGAGGGTTTTAAACCCAGAGTTTACTGCAGACCTCGGCGAGAGCTGGTTCCACGCGTACGTTTCCTATTTATACCTATTTGAGTAAACCTCATTTGCTGGAGCGTTGTTTGTGCGGTTTTACTTGAAATGTGAACGAAAGTTTTAATAGTGATATGCACCTCAAAAATAACATCAAGCCGAAACGAAATTGTTAACGTTTCTTCAAATTTGGCCGTATGTCTATTCATTGTAGGCCATAGTGTACGAGGGTCGGTCAAAAAGTAATGCCTCCCATTTTTTTTCTACTTAAAGAAATTAAGTTAAGTGAAAAATTTGAATTTGGCGCCATTCCTCAAACCTTCTTCTGCAATCCACTGCAGTAGTAACTTTCTGTGTCAACAGGTGGCAGCACAGCAGAAGTTTGTAAGATGGCCGACATCGATGTTCGTTTGAGACAGCGTTGTGTGATTGAATTCTTGAATGCAGAAGGTGAAACGCCCATACGCATTCATGAAAGACTGAAGAAAGTGTATGGTGTTGTGACAGTGGATGTCAGCACTGTTAGACGATGGGTTCGTCGTTGTAAGGAAGCTGAAGGGCAAACACCGTTGACTGACGAAAAGCGGAGCGGCAGGCCGGTGAGTGCAGTGACTCCACACAACATTCAGCAAGTTGATGACATCATTCGTGGTGACCGTCGGGTGACTGCAGATGAAGTGTGTCGCATTATTTCTCTTAGTAAAGGCTGTGTGATCACGATTATTAAACAATTGGGGTACTCAAAAGTTTGTGCACGGTGGGTTCCAAGAATGTTAACCGATCAGAATAAAGAGGCAAGGAAAACAATAGCCTCCCAACACTTGCAGCGCTTCCGTTTGGAGGGAGATGAGTTTCTGAAAAAAATTGTGACTGGGGACGAAACATGGGTGCATTTTTTTGAACCCGAATCAAAGAGGCAGTCAATGGAGTGGCGTCACACAAGCTCGCCGAGGAAGAAAAAATTTAAAACTGTGCGATCGGCAGGGAAAGTTATGGCAACAGTTTTCTGGGATACAGAGGGTGTGATTCTGGTTGATTTTTTGGAGCAGGGATGCACAATAAATTCTGTTCAATACGTCACAACCCTCAACAAACTTAAAGCACGTCTTCAGCGAGTTCGCCCAACAAAATCAATGGCAGATGTTCTTCTTTTGCATGACAATGCAAGACCACACACCAGTCGTCACACCTCTGACGAGATTGTCAAAATTGGATGGGAAGTTTTGCCTCATCCCCCATACAGCCCTGACCTGGCACCATCAGACTTCCATCTGTTCGGGCCACTAAAAGAAGCTCATCGTGGGATTCATTTTGAAGATGAGGAGGCCGTCAAAACATCCGTGCGTCAATGGCTTAGGAAGCAGAGCTGTGATTTTTACCGTGCTGGGATACATGCCCTTGTTCAAAGATGGACCAAAACTGTAGAGATGGGCGGAGATTACATTGAAAAATGACAAAATGATCCTCAATGTTGTGGTTTTCAACCTATGTAATTGCATTTAAATTTCCTGACAATTAAACGTATAAAAAAAAATAGGAGGCATTACTTTTTGACTGACCCTCGTATTAATGCACGTGGGAAATGCCCTTCAAATCAATATCGGCGACGAAATGTGCCGATTCTCTGAAGACAGAGACGCCAGCGGCGATGCCCTCAGCGACGAATAGGGCTTTGAGGACGAAAATGAGGGCTTATTGGGTCAAAGTAGCAGAAAGTGACCATCCACTAGCCGGGGCGATTGTTATTACGGGCCAGGAATCGATGATATCCCTTAAGTTACAAGCTTCGTCCCTCTTTTATATGATAAATATTTGTCCATCTTTAAACACGGTTTTCTCAAAACCACGTTTGTCGGTATGGCTGTCGTCGCCCACGCTACAATTTTCATCAGGGCTTAATAATTTTTCGACTCCCCTGAAGCAAATTTAATTCTCTTCGGTTCATCGAAGCTGTTTTTTTGTAAGTCGATATTTAGTATTTTTTCGGCCAAAAAAGAGGGGTCTAAAAATGCCCATTTTTTTTCAAACATGTATAATTTCACAAAAATTTTTTTTCTCCGAATCAGTATCATGAACTCAAATTACATCTGTATGGATCAGGGTGATACGTTAATTTCAACAGCTATCCGTATAGTTTAATTCTCTTTAATATTTGTTTTATAAATAAAACCGCCTTTGCCTGCTGTCAGTTAATTTATTTTTCCCAGACACGTTTCGCCTTTTTCTCATTCTAAGGCATCATCAGTGGGATCTATAACGATACAGTTTCGTTATTTTTAGATTATCAAACAGTTCACGTCCCGTTTTTTTATGTAAAAAGTAATTACTTACGATCTGTTGTGATCAGCGTTTCCTCTTATATGGTCTGGAGATGGCACTTTCACTTTGTTGCTGACATATAACCACAATTTCGAGTTCCGACCTGTTTCACGCTGTTCACCGTGTTTATTCTTGTTTGCTGTGGTATACAATTGTTCTTTTGCCACTCAATATAATTATTCCTTCGGACACTGCGCTTTTAACAACGTAAATACTGTAGTTTCATTGAGTGTTTCCTCCTCTTTGGTGTGTTTACTTAATTGTTGCCAACCTAACGATGTATATGTTCAAAACCAACTTCTATTCATGATGTTTATATCGTGTATGTTTATGAGAGGGAGGGTGAGCTGAAGAGCTTACCTTTTACTTGTTGTCCGTGGTGTTCTTCGGTATACTCTCCTCCACAACATATACACTGATACAGCGCTGCTTCCATTCCGAAAACAGTCTTGGTACACCTCTTGCTGTATCGCGCGACACGCCGTCTGTGAATTTTCTTTTATCTCGTCTATCGTTGAAAATCAGGTCTGGAGAGTACGGAGGTGCGGCACAGCGATTTCGTTTTTTGTGCAGTAATCACGCACTAACAGTTATGAATGTGCGGGTGCGTTAATGTGATGCAAGAGGCGTGAATTCTCTCTGCAAGCTATTTCTGTCTCACATTTTCTTGCAGGTGTCACAACGCGTCCCGACAGTACCATCGATTAACAGTTTGTCACTGTGGCACGAATACATGATGAACTAATGATTCAAACTCAAAGAAAACTATCAGCATGGCTTTGACATTTGACCTGATCTGACGAGCTTTATTTGGTCTCGGAGAACCTTTTCCGACGCATTATGAAGACTGAACCCTGGTTTCATCATCATAACCTTAGACCCATGTCTCATCACCAGTTATGATTCTCTTAAGGAACATCGATTCGAAAGCTCTTCACAGATCGCGAGGCGAAGGTTTTCCTGGTCTTGACTCATGAGCCGTCGGACGAATTTGGTTGCAGCACGATGCATTCGACGATGCTGTGTCAGGATTTCATGGCATGATCTAAGTGAAGTGTTACATTCTTCTGCAGCCCCTCAGGCAGTCAGTCATCTATTGGCACGCACGAGTTCGTGACGTTGCCGACATGAGCGTCGTCAGTAGACGTCGAAGGGCGCCCTGAACGAGGGTCATTTTTAACTTCGATCCGCCTTGTGAACCATCTCTAACAACGGGTACGGCATAAGGACTCATCACTGTAGGCTTCCTGCATCATTTGGTGAGTCTCTGTAAAGGTTTTCCGAGTTGCACGTAACATTTAATGCAGACGCTTTGCTGCTCTAACTCTGCTCTTCCCAAACTGTGCGACACAACTTTCTACTCAATACAGTACTCAACAATAACTAACAGACTTACAATAATGAAACCTCCGGTAGTTACAGATTAAAGACAGGCGTGTGTAGGTAGCTATGCCAACCGCATTTCGCTCCAATACAGCACTGGCGCGAAATTACGAATTGTAAAGGATCAGCCAGACAGTAGGGAATTTTACTCTATTAAATGAACTTTCAAGTGGTAACTTCATTTTTCTTGTTGCGGCCAAGCCTCGGCCAGCAGTGTTAGCTGTCTGTAGATTCTTTCGTCCCATTGTTTAGCAACAGGAAGTCAGCACAGAGGAAGGGCACCTTGGCCACGCGCCTCTCTCACATGCCGACGAGGTAACGCCGCCACAGATGTCGCCTGCACGGTTTTCTCGAAGCCGACCACTCAGGGCGGAGGAAGCCGCGTGGTGCGTCGAATATACCCGGCCGCCCGTCGCCGGGCCCTCTCTCTTGTATTCTTCCTCACCTGCGAGTCGGATGCGTGCCCTGTAGCATTGAACATCTCCCGCTTCTCCCGGTGCTGCGGCACTGTGGACTTAGTTTAGGCAGATAACAACTTTCGGTAGCTTCGCGAACTAGGTCTCGCCAAACTCTACTCTCTGGCTCACCCTCATCTCCCTAGGCCTATGCGACCCCTTTTTAACATGCTTTCGCCAATAAATGGCCTTTGTCTAAATTTTGTTCTATGCATTTCATAATGCCCACTGCCTGCCCATACGCCCATGCTGTACAGAATGTTCCGGAATTTTTTAAACAACCCTGGTATTGTTCGGCGTTGACAACCGCATATTCTGCATTGCCCACGTTCCAATCGCGTGCTACAGAAAGAGGAGCCAGCTTCATCAGGTTAAGGAAGCCACCTCTCCTACACCAAACCGCGAATCAGTGCAATGATGAATTCCGTCCGCTAGATTGGACAACGAGCATCACAAACCGTCATTGTTCCATTTGTAAATGGTTACCAGCTTCTCGTGATGCTCTCTGCTGTATAAACAAAATCGCATAACCGTCCAAAGTCAAAAAATTTCGGGGGCACACGGAAACATTACCCTTCAGGTGTCCGCCGGAAGAACGGAACTTACTGTGAAGTGTTACACACGTTGGCGAGTCCCCATCCAGCTCGCTGATGGCTCCACGCCTCGAAAGCCGCCTCTTTCTGCCTACTGTGTATGCGTTCGCTAAAGCGCCGCAGTCACCTTGGAAAGAGCAGAGTGACGAAGTCGGTGCCCATACACAGCCACTTGCGAACTCTTCCACAACGTTTTGCAGAGGCCAACAGCTTCATTAGTGACTGACTGCCGACTTCCGAAATCCGTCCGTGTGGGTTCAGTATTCGCCACCTGCATGCCATAAGCATTTGCAGTCGACTTTAGCCAGTTCCAGGTAGCTCCACGAAATTATGTAACAATGAGCCCTTCCAGCCAGGCAGGGTCAGCAACAGAATTCACGCGTTTCTTCCTACACGCTAACTGCACTCGCTGCGAGGTGCTGCTACCTGCCATGTCTTCCAGAAGGGTTTCCGCAACAGTTTCTGGTGATGACCAGACAACTGAACCATTCGTCCTTGAGCCAGCCGCCTCGGCCTCCACAGCAGCACACTGAAGAGAGACCAGTCCGTCTCTCTGAGGCTACCGACCGCCTCAGACACCAGTCTGTGGCGTCCACGGCAGCAGCAGAACGAACACGCAGTTGCGGACAGGAAGTGGAACGTTGGAAACGCACAGAGCACGTCTACATCATCACATATTATGTCCCAGATTCACTTAACAAATAATGAATATAATTATAGTCTGTTTATCACTGACAAAAATTTTAATTTCTTACTTGGCAGCTGATTGTATATGTTCTGCATGGTCTGAGCAATACATTCGTGGCCGAAAAAGTTTCTCCAGAAGTTTCCAAACGGAACTGTAGGTTCTGCGTACGGCACCCCCTTGTTCGTCCAGTACCTGTAGCTACTGGAGAACCAGAGGTAGAGGGCGAGCACGGCCGCCGACAAGACGACGACCAACTCGGCGATCCACGAGTCCAGGAGCAGCGCCATCTGGAGCCTGGAAAAAAAGTACAAAGCGGGGAACGGCGTCAACGTCCATTGGACTTACAGCAAGCTACGCACGACGTGGAAACTCATAATGGTGTGGGTGAGAATGGAGTGCACGAATGATGCTCTGCTGGAGATGGGTGAAGGTGCAGAAGGTAGCCAAATGTTGTGAAAGGCCTTTATTTTTAACCA
Source organism: Schistocerca serialis cubense (assembly GCF_023864345.2). Lineage (NCBI taxonomy): Eukaryota > Metazoa > Arthropoda > Insecta > Orthoptera > Acrididae > Schistocerca > Schistocerca serialis. The sequence continues at coordinate 159,902,818 of NC_064643.1, forward strand.
TAAGGAGACGTATCGCAGTAGCCCAGAGGCGACGGACGTTGAATGTGACACCTGGGCACGCCGGTCTGAGCACTCCACTATAAGCACTTCTCGAAGAGGCAGACCCGTAGCGAGGGGCTTTGGCCGTCACCACATTCCGGACGGCCGGCTGTTTCCGAGTCAGCATTACCTGACAGGTTTGGAGTGAGGTGGCCGTGGCGGAGCAGGCGGGTGACCGGCCCAGAGGGAGCGGCAGTCACTTCGGGGCGACGAACCCAGAACCGACGGCTGTGGCGCTGCGTCCCATGGCGTCGGACCCCAGCTGCTCAGCGCCGCGAGGTCCTCGCTTTGTACCGTGACGCTACGGCATGATCCTCGGAGGGAGGTCTCGTGGAGACGACGAATGACTGAAGGCGGTCTGGTGGCTGGGACTGTCAGACAGCTGTCTCTGACACGCAGCCTGTCTGAGTCAGCAGAGTGGCGGGCGGCGTCATGAGACAAGCCCACACACCCGGCAGGTGTCAGTCAGTACCCCAGGAGTGCCTTGCCGATAACCCAGTCAGCTGGCTAGGGGGTGTATATGTACGGTCAGTGCTTAATTTATAAAATTTTAGGTCTTTCAGTCCATACGTGTTGCGCTCGTTGATATACCAAGACAAAACAACGATGCCCCTGCGGAGTTCACCCGATGCGCCTTTTGTCGGGGAGCACAATTACATTTCTTTGCCATTTATGGGCAATTTTAGTTATGAACTGGCAAAACTTTTCCGGGGAGTGGGCTCTCGTATAGTATTTTCCGCGGCTACCAATCTCCAGTTTATGTACATACATAATGAATCACCTAAAAAGAACAACCTTTTGGCATCAGGGTATATCTGCTGGAGTGTCGCGATTGTAATGCGGGATATGTTGGACAAACAGGGAGAACTTTCAAAATTAGATTGCAAGAACATCTTCTTAATAGATGGGGACAGGTAAAACAGAGCTCTGCCTTAGCCCAACACCTTAAAGCCACAGTCCTCCGCCCGTACAAAATCTTAAGATTTTGCATTTTGCGCAAAAGGTTAAGAAGTTAAACGTTTTGGAACAAACTGAAATACTTAGGCATATGGAAGACAAAGATTTGTCTCTCCTTAACGGCCAAATAATTGACGCCAATCAGGCTTTTTTAGAAGTTATGAAATCGGTGTTGTTAATGTAATCCTGGAGCTCTCGTAGTCTTGCCTAAATATGAGCCCTGTTCCTCTCTGGTCTTAGCAAAGCCGTTAGATTTTTTTTTACTCAAATAGGATACTTGCGAGTTTGTCGCTTTAAATGATGACGTTACACATTTCAATGAGCTATAAAAAAAGTTTACCCGCATAACGTCCGTCTTTCACGTAGGTGTGTATTTTTTAAGCCCAATAATTTTACTTGTATTTTATAAAAAAAGTTTTGTTGCTAGATGTTCTAGCTCCGAATGACGCAGTATTGAGTGTTATAAGGGCGGCCTCTTAATTTGGAATTACGGTCCTGTGTTTTTAATGTTCTCATTCTAGTGGTATATGATACGAAAAATCTGTTTATGTACTGTATCTGTGTGTTCTATTATACACCTTGTTTTCTCATTTTAAATTTACCGTCTTCATTATATTTTACTTCGTCAAAATTTTAGGATACGTTAAGCACAATTGTAGCCCCTAGTAATTCCATCTTATCAATGTTTTATGTGCATTACATTTATAAAGTTATAGTGGGTATGTATATCCAGTTTACGATCTCTGATTTTTAATCACTGCTGCGCCGCAGCGCCACTTCCGGAGGTGATTCTGTATTAGAGGCTTCAGTACTGGCACACGACGCTGTGACGCATTATGCTTACTACCTGAGCCCCCTTCTTACTGTTACTCGCTCCTGTGAACGGGAACGCGGTATGCAGACCTTGGTGCCTCTCGCGTCCATCTAGAAAAAGTAATGATTTTACTATTTTATATTTATAGTTTTTACCGAGTTTAACGAACCCAATGTTGGGCTGATATATTCGACGATGCCCTTTGACTACACTGACTAAAGGATTCTTAAGAAATACCAAATTAAGATATTTGCTCTTTCAATAGGTGATCTGTTTATACTTTCAAAAGGTGATCTGTTTATACATGCTTATAGGTTATTCAAGTCTGCACAACGCGATCGCGATTGTTAAATAGATGTATTTCTTCTCTGTCTTCTATTTAGATAACCTGAAAATGCCTAAATAAGGCGAAACGCGTCGTTGAAAAATAAAAAAAACTAAAATTGCAACCAAGACTGTTTTCAACCAATAAAATTTTAGATGCAAGAACGCACCCCTTCCACCACCCAACACCCTACGTCCTTCCGTCCCTCCCTCCACCCAACCGCCTCGCGCCTTTTCGTACCCGACGCCAACCCGACCCCGCCAGCCTCTGCCACATGCAGGTCTTAAAAATCACAAGTGTGGAGTGTCGAAATTATTTTTACTAAGCAATGTTCTGAAAGTCAAGTTTTTAAAGAACTATCTCATTTAATCAAACCATCAAAACGACAAGATTTAATATAAACAAGATTTCGTCAAAGCAAATTATACGGATGCTCATGTTCAAACACTCGTTAAGTTATTTATTACATCTACATTTACATCTACATATCTATATCTGCACAGCCACTCCGCAAGCCACAGCACGATGCGTGGCGGAGGGTACCCTGTATCACTACTAGTTATTTCCTATCCTGTTCCATTCGAAAATACAGCGAGGGAAAAACGACCATCTATATGTTTCTGTATCACCCCTAATTTCTCGCATCGTATCTTAGTGATTCTTACGCGCAATCTATGTTGGCGTCAATAGAATCGTTCGGCAATCAGCTTCAAATGCCGCTTCTCTAAATTTCCTCAATAGTGTTTCTCAAAAAGAACTGCACCTTCCCTCCAGGGATACCCATTTGAGTTCCTGGAGCAACACTTACGTGTTGTTCGAACCTACCGGTGACAAATCTAGCGAACCTCTTCGATGTTTTACTTCAATCCGACCTGGTGCACCTCCCAAACACTCCAGCAATCCTCAAGCACAGGTCGCACCATTATCCTGTATGCAGTCTCCTTTACAGATGGATCACAATTTTCCACAGTTCTCCCAATAAACCGAAGTTGACCGTTCGCCCTCCCTAGCAAAGTTCTCATATGCTCGTTGCATTTCACATCGCTCTGCAACGTTATGCCCAGATATTTAAAATATATGTCTCTTTCAAGCCGGATACTAGTACTACTGTATCTGGAGATTACAGGTGTGACCTTCCTACTCATCCGCATCAATTTACGTTTTTCCACATTTAGGGCCAGCTGCCATTCATCCCACCAACTGAAAATTTTGTCTAAATCGTCTTGTATCTTCCTACAGTCACTAAACTTCGTTACCTTACCGTACACCACGGCATCATCAGCAAACAACCGCAGCTCATTGATACACTTGACACCAGACGTCCCCATGCTACTAGATCGCTGATGTTGCTGGCAATCATAAACAAAACACTGTTGACAAGAAGGCTACTGATTTGGACCAATCACAACTTTGGAACGAAGCTCAACTTAAGTTCGGTACAGAAACCCACCCACACCCACCCACCCACCCACCCACACACACACACACACACACACACACACACAGAGACGAACACTATCATGCCTCTTCTCATCACACCGACGTTCATCTTCCTTTGTCACGTTCGTGGCCGAGCGATTCTAGACGCTGCAGTCTGGAACCGCGAGACCGCTACGGTCGCAGGTTCGAATCCTGCCTCGGGCATGGATGTGTGTGATGTCCTTAGGTTAGTTAGACTTAAGTAGTTCTAAGTTCTAGGGGACTGATGACCTCAGAAGTTGAGTCCCATAGTGCTCAGAGCCATTTAAGCCTTTGTCATGTTCAGGTACAGCGGTAAATTATAGTTACACTGTGGTTTAATGCAAGTGTTCTATTTTCAAACTACCAGAGCCAACCTGTTCCAGTGATTTCAAAAGACAATTCCTTGGGAGGTATGTTACGGCAAAAATTAACCCCTGTATGCGGACGAAGGAGGCCTTTTAACGTGGAAGACAAGTACTATCTCATACATTAGCCCTTTGGAAACTTCCCGAAGGTTCTTCATCTCCCACAGAGCTGGGTCGCTATTGAGCAAGATGTCGGTCTGACAAAACGCTACATTGCTTGGCTGCAACCCGCGCCCAGAGTATGCCCGTACTGTCACCCCATCAACGGTCAAAAAGATTTAATCCTCGTTTCAGCTCTGTTTGTAGATAATTTTAGACAAGCTTTACACCTGGTGATAAGCTCACCATAAGGCTGAATCACCTGAATCTATGTATGTGTTAGTACGAGCCGGAAAATAAACAGCAGTCAATTGCTTGGCTGTTCTGACATGAACCGACCCTGACAAAAGTGTTCCCTTATCAAGACTTCTATCAAAATAACTACCTCTGTTCCTTTGATTACACTAATCACGCCTTGACCGTTCCCTTAGACAGTCAAACGATAATTAGCGCAAAATGGTATTTGCATACTATAATATAGACGATGCCTACCATAAATAAATACACATGCTCTAACAGGTATAAGTAAAGACATTTTTACATGTTGTACACTGATACATACGCACACAATATGTTGTTTGTGTTTCTCTGCGTCAAACATTCGTCCCACAAGCACATTACAAAATTTACGATCTGACGCTTTCTGCACCGTGTAACTGCACCACCAAGTGGACTGCTCCTGTCAGTATAGACCAAACGTTTTGCGTCACCACGTCCACATTGTAACATCTGACCTGCTGCCCAGAGGAAAATAAGCATTAGTGGCTTATTGATGCCACACCTACTCGGAGATACTAGCCAACCTAAAAACATACAACTTGTAATAGCTATAATTTTTAGTCTGCAAATGATGTAAATACTGATGTAATGTTGTTTGCTACACAGTCCTCAGTCACCAATATAAATGTCTGCACTTATACCTGTTACACTCCATATGTAATAACTACAGCGGAAATTTATATAAAAATTTAAATGTGGTTAGTTCAAGACATTAAAGCTCTTAAAGTTCTGCACCGATTGCTTCGAAATTATGACGCAACAGTGCATTCGAATTGAGGCATATTTTATACGTCTACTTTTAATATATATCTATTGTGAATAGATACGTAATATATACTCTTCAAAATAATAAGAGAAAAACGTCTACAAACTTGCGATATGTTAGATCTGTTTTGACGTAGGGGTTACTTGTGGTCTTACTTCATGGTGTGAGATCTTCGCTTTCACTGTAGACAACAATTAAAATCATTCGCTATGTATTCGCTGTGTTACGCACTACAGTGTTTGGTGACTCCTCAGAAGGAAGTGAGTACTGGTGCACCAGTGTTTCCTAGTGAGGTACACAGATGGTAGATGCCACTTGTGGACGTTGTATTTAACCGGGCGCATAGACTGCGGCATCTGAATTAAGTACATGTTGCAAGGGTGGTCTGTTTGAAGCAAAAAGGATGAAATTTCTGTCATGTTGCTATAGGTGCCAATGCCTCTCAGTGTGTCATCCATAGGTTGCGGACATGGTATAGGGAGAAAGGTCAATCCAAAAGACTATTTGGGTAAGTTTACACACCCGGAAACTTCTCCATTAGGCGTCAAACGTTGTCATACACAAATTTCTTTGCATAGGGACAACATGGAACTCAAGGGTCTTGCAAATCAGTGTGTCAAGTATGCCAAATTTCGGGCATTGCCTCTCACCACGTACGAGGCAGTGGTCTATGGCCTTTACTTAGCTACCAAGAGCAGCGACGTTTGTGTAGAGTTGTCAGTGCCAGCAGACAAGCACAGAAATGACCACAGAAATAAATGTGGGACATACGAGGTACGTATCCGTTACGACAGTGCGGCGAAATTTGGCGTTAATGGGCTGTGACAGCAGACCACGGTCGCTAGTACTTTTGCTTACAGTACGACAGCGTCTGCAGCGCCTCTTCCTTGGTTCGTGACCAAATCAGTGGAACCCTAGACGACTGGAAAACAGTGGCTTGGGGAGATGCGTCCAGATTTCAGTTGGTGGATCGAGTGTGGTGCAGATCCCACGAAGCCATGGACACAAGTTATCAACAAGGCACTGCGCAAGATTGTGGTAGCTCCGTATGGGTGTGGGCGATGTTTACATGGAATGAATTAGGTTCTCTGGTCCAACTGTACCGATCATTGATTGGAAATGGTTATGTTAGTCTACTTGGAGACCATTTTCAGCCATTCATGGACTTTTTGTTCCCAAACAACGATGGAATTTTTATGGATGACTACGCCCGTGTCTCCAGCCCACAGTTGTTCGCGTTTTGTTTGAAGAACATTCTTGGACAATTTGAGCGAATGATTTGGCCACCCTGATCGCTCTACATGAATCCCATCGAATGCTTATGGGTCGTAGTCGAGAGGTCAGCTGGTGCAGAAAATCCTGCACAGATAACACTTCCGCAATTAATAGACGGCTGTAGAAGCCGTATGGCTCAGTATTTTTCTAGCAGATTTCCAACAACTTGTTGAGGCAATTCCACCTCGTATTGCTGCACAAAATCGGTCAAAAGGCGGTCCGACACGGTATTAGGAGCCACCACACGACTTTTGGCACCTCGATGTATAATCCCTGTAGTGATCCATGGTGTTTTTACGTGGTTGTTTCATGTCCTTTCTGATTAACTTATATGGAAATCGTTTTCAAATAATGACATGAGTTTACTGTGGAATGAATTAAATTTTAAGTTATCATTTGGTTCATTATAGATTTTATCGTAGAACATGTCTTGTAAACTATTCTTAAATGCGTTTGTCCTGGCTTATCTGTTATTCGAACTGGTTTCCACTGACACGTATAAATACTGTGAGGCATTGTCTTATTTATCCTAACTATCTGAGCGTCATGATGAGAGAGAGCATTTGGTACTCGGTACACACTTACTTTTGCTCTGACCTTCACCAAAGTAGACATTATCAGTTAGGGTCGTACTGTCTTCACCCGTAATCGCTTCCGCCTCGACGTCGACTACTTTCAAAAACGATGGTTCAAATGGCTCTAAGCACTATGGGACTTAACATCTGAGGTCATCAGTCCCCTAGACTTAGAACTACTTAACCTAAGGACATCACACACATCCATGGAAGGATTCGAACCTGCGACCGCAGCGGCAGCGCGATTCCGGACTGAAGAGCCAAGAACGGCTCCGCCACAGCGACCGGCTCGACGAATTTACTTGTAACGAAAACATAGAATGAAAAGTGGGAGCACTGGTGTGAAATACTGACATGCTAGATGTACCGTACAGGGTACCGGTAGCCGAACGCACACCGACCTGTAACGGGCAAGCTGCGTCTGGTATCTGGGCCGGCGGTGGCGGCTGCACTGTCCGGGGTCTGAACTGCACCGCAGTTGCCGAGAGGAGACTGTCCTGCCGACACCCGGAAGCCGCGTTTAAATCTAGGAGGACGCGGCGTGCGTCGTGACGCATCAGACGCCGCCTGCGATAACGGTGGCGGATCCACCTCAAGGCCAAACAGAGTCCGTGCGCCAGTCACCCACACGGGAAGACACTACGGGGCACGCATTCAATTATACTACGCACTGCACGCATCTGAAATATCGGTATGAGGCTGATTTTCTTTCATTTACACATACCACACTTCGATCGCATTTGTAATAAATGTAGCGAACAGGGTCAACTCTTCCCTGTTATAAGCTCAGTAACACACTCGACTACGCGATATCATGCAGCGTTCTCATGACGTCACAATCGTACCGTTGCGCGGATACGTATGGACATTTCGGCGTGTTGAGCTTATTTTAAGTCTGAAACTTGTGTCGGAGTTTTAGTAGCCTGCGATGATGTCTCCAGCATTAGTAAATAAAAGCTTAAGCGGAGAAACATGCCCTGTTTTAGCTGAATTTTTGGGGCGAGTCATCAACCTTCTTCTCTCCTGTGCCAATCTCTTCATCTCAGAGTAGCATTTGCACATAACGTACACAGTTATTTCTTGGATTTATTCCAATCTGTATCGTCTTCTACATTTTCCCCCTCTACAACTCCGTCAAGTATCATGAAAGCCATTCACCGATTTCTAAACACATCTCATATCAGCCTGTCCCTTTTTCCTCTCACTGTTTTTTCAGATATTCCTCTCCTCGCCAATCCTGGGGACAACCTCATCATTTCTTACCCAACCAGTCTACTTAATTTTCAACATCCTCCTACAGCATCAGACCTCAATCACTTCGTTTTGTTTAAAGTCTATTTGGAATTCTGCTCTCTCCCTTCTCAATGCTACCACAATAGTCGATTTTTAATTTCACTATCGATAACTTCTGAGTTCAGTCATCTTTGGTTTGTGATTGCGCTAGTGTTTCCAGTAGTTTTTGTGTGTGTTTTTTATCCTTCCTAGAGGTTATAAACTCCCTTGCACAGCTCTTACTGTTTTTTATGTTTACTCGAGGTTGTAAACTCCCTTGCACAGTGATTACTTTCTACAGATTTCCCTTGAAAGTGGAAGGGTTTGCTCCCGTCGAAATATCGGCTGTTGTCCATGACGTCAACCGGCTGCAGACCTCTAAGTTATTTCAACATTATCTATGGCGTGAGAAACTCAGGCCTACAACCCCGTCTTATTCCCTTTCTAATCCGAGGCCTTCGTTCTTTGTTTTCCGTGGCCATCAGGTCATACTGTAATGGCACTGCTGTCTCACTAGTTGCAGCACGAACCACTTGTAGCGGTCGATACGTGGATTCTGTTGCCCAAGGCTATGAATTAGCGCACTCTACAATATTTGTGCCGCGTGCTGAAGTTCCTGAAACCCGTGGACCATATCCTGTCATTGTGCTTCCGCGTGTAGGCAGCAGGGGTGGACGTCCAGCGGGATGTGACAGATCCTTCTCAACGACTTGTTCTGCTGCTGTAGCAATCACTAGAGACGTATCTGCACTTATAGGCTGCATTCCATGGAAGTTTGTTGGTCAGCAGCCGATTGAGGATGACTCCAAGATACTTAGCTGCGCGTGACCGTTGTACTGTTGTGCTAAAGAGGGTGAGGTCCAGTTTGGCTGGCGGAAGTCTTTTCTCCCCATAAAACACCCCTACGATTTATTGGTAAGATGGTACTTGGATAGCGCGTCTCCCCATTAAACATCCCTCAGATTTATTGATTAGATGGTACTTGGATAGCGCGACAAAAACAGAACACAGATCAAGCATGAAAGCAGGATGACAGTGCACTGAACTGTGTTAAAAAAAATCAAAATACGAGTAGAAACAGTGAACGGTACAAGCTTAACAAGTACAACACCGAGAAACGCGGAAGAGCCAAGGCGTCGTCGTTAAGCGGTCACTGTACGAGACCGCAAAGTGGACGAACCGGGTTCAAACCTCCCTCGTATAATTTTCTTTATTTTTGTTCAAAACATTATGAACTGTCCGTCCATTCATTGAAATGTTTGTGCTCTTTCTGTAATCTTGCCAGTTGTCACACTATACATCGTTTATAGAATATAAGCCGAGTAGTAAGGATACTTTGCCGTCGCAAGTGAACGTGATAAGGTGTGAAAGTAGGCGAGATACCACATAAACGTCTCACAGAAATGAAAAAAACACATGAACGGGTCTGAACTGTATCGCAACAAAGGACTGCAAGAGTCAAAACTTCCAAAACGGAACGCAACTTCAAAAACGTTAAAAACGTGTTTTGGCAGAGCACAAAGAAACTGTGTGATTGTGAAACTGTTGCGTTCCTTTGTTGCAGCGTATGTGATAAACTACTATGCTTTCATCATTTACTTGGAAGTGATCGCATTCATATTCATAGGAATATCTAAGTCGGGCAAGGAGACAGTCACTCTCACATGGGGAAACTCCCCCCCCCCCCCCCATCTGATTTACTGGTAATATGGTCCATTGGATAGCGCGTCACTCATCCGCGTATAAATTAAGAGCGTCGATAAGAGATTCCTATCATAAGACACACATACTAATGCCGTTTATGACACATCAGACGTGTTTTCCGGCAGAGGATCCGGTTCACTTATCGCCTTGTCATCAAACAATTGCAGTTCTCATTCGAAAGCCACTTTATAACGTGCTACTTGTGTAGAACAAATACGAGGTACTTACGTCTGGAGGTCCTTTCCTTACACCTCGCTGTTGCAAACGGACGGTACACCTTCACACAGACACAAATTTGAATACAGAGAGCAAAAAAGAAAATTGCACTAGGGGAATTTGAACACGGCTCGCCCCCTTTCAGTCCCATATCGTGACTACTTAATCACGACGTCATGTTTTTTTCAACCTCCTCTATGTTATAATTCTTGTGCTTAGACCGTTCACTGTTACTATTTTGCTTTCTGTTTCACCGGTCAGTACACCTTTCTCCTGTTTTCGCGCTTGATCTGTGTTCAGTTTTTGGCGGGCTGTCTACCGAGCCCTCTTACCGCCAAATCTGATGGTGGCGCGATCGGGAGTTTCGCTTGTTAGCTACGTAGAACCCAATGTCCCAATCTGCTGTCCATTTCCATAAATCACTGCAGGCTTCTTGGGGGCGTCTCTGAATCGCGTCGTAGGGGCTGCAGACTACAAAGTTTTCTTAAACATACTTTTCATTTTCTACGTGACGTGGACTGTTTGAGTCACGACCCGTGTGGAATCAGGGAATTTGCAGGAAAATACCAGACAAGCTGGTACGTTGGGACACCGAATGGCAATTTTAATTATTTAACGGGCAGCGATGTTGCCTCGTAATTATGCATATTAAATGGACACAATTTATAGTAGACACCTGCAAAGAATGCCTGCGAGAGCTGAGGTGGAGAGCGGATAAGCAGCAGTTTGCCTCACTCTGGACGCTGGTCTGTTTGCAGTCAAACCCACTTCCTGATTCAAGTCACGTGACGTGGCTGTGAGATACGGCACAGCAATTGCTCTGACCGTACCTGTACTATTGGGTGCCAGTCACTAGAGCTGCTGAGATCCTGCAGGGCATTGAAAATGGCTCTCTTGAACTCACCGATTACATATTCCCATGAGAGTCGTTGCACCTGGAGCAGTACTACGAGAAATTACACAGGACGTTAGACACCAGTCTACGACGGGAAGACATCCTGACGCTTTTGAATTACGACACGCCTGGCAGACGTTTCTGCCTCTTATGTGAGGCATGACACGTTTTTCTCTCGAACGACCTACATTCAAGTGCCATTTCTGGATGACAAAACCGCCGCGGAATCTCTCCTTATATGCAAGATGTAGATGGCGTTACTCGTATCTGCAGCAGCGCTGAAAATCCGCGTATCCCAGCACCCCAGTATGACGTTTGTTGCACACTGAATGCCTGCGTGGTACTCCAATTTCAGTTGCCAACAGTATATTTCTAATTCAGCCTGGAATAAGTACGTCCCAGAGTGTCGAAGATGGTTTTAGGAGAGGGAAATAAATTTAATTTAAAAATGGACAGAAGAGAATTACTGGTGGTTGACGCCGGGATTAGCCGAGCAGTCTTGGCGCTGCAGTCATGGACTGTGCGTCTAGTCCCGGCGGAGGTTCGAGTCCTTCCTCGGGCATAGGTGTGTGTATTTGTCATTAGGATAATTTAGGTTAAGTAGTGTGTAAGCTTAGGGACTGATGACCTTAGCAGTTAAGTCCCATAAGGTTTCACACACATCTGAATTTGGTGGTTTACATTCCGCCGCCGACGTCTGCATTACAAACTCCTATTGAACGACGATGGCGAAGTATATCCGCAGTGTCCTTATCAAAGAAACTAATCTAGAATTCAATTTCAGTAGTTTAGAGAAAACTACGGAAGAAGTAAACCAGACTCGTCTGCTAAGGATTTGAACGTATTTCCTCCAAAAAGCAAGAGAAAGATTCAATCATTGTTTCTAAAAGCTAAAAAGACGATTGGAGATGGGGCTCTGTGTCACACCGTGCTGAGTATCAAGCAAGATCTACCAAAGAATTTTCATGAGGCCATGATGGGTAGCTTTACTTTTCAGTAGTTATTCTACTACTTAAAGTTAAGAAAACAGAAAGGCTAGCTATTAATTTCGCCGTTAGCGTTACAAGTGTGACTTGTAGTTGGAAATATTTTAAGACACTTTCTTAAGAGATACGAGTTTCGTCGTACCAGTATAGTAACTGTCATCACAAACGTAGTTAAATTGTACGAAGTCAGTTTTTGTGGCAAGATTGATATGGAAACACTCGTAGGGAATGCTTACAATTCACAGATATATTTCACGACAGACACAATTTTTGTAAGCAATGACTTACGTGTGGTAGAACAGATTTTCAGTTCCTATTCTGAGAATGAATCAACATATAATTTAATTTGAAATGATGGAAAGGAAGAACACATTTTTGTGTCCCATCGTCCACAATACCACTAAAGGCGAAAAATTTAGTACAGAATCTCACAGAAAGTTTTTTATTTTGTATGTGAAACTTCGTCATCATAATGATGCTAGCGTTTGTTTGCTCATATAGTATCTCTTACATACCCCTTTCATACAATGGGCCGAACGTTCTTCGTTAATAGCATAAGAACAGTATGATTCGTGACGTGTCTTCGAGTGCTTCCTGTGGGGTACTGTTAGTGACCGAGTCCTCCTAGGGGTTGAGGAAATGAGATGATGAGGCGCTACTGAATCAATCCGAAAACATCAATCCCTGGTCAATGTTCTTTGACTGACTAGGATCTTATTCCCTATGAATTACTATTCCTACCAACAGGTTTGATGTGGCTCCGCCACTGGTGTACCCTTTCCTTTACACCAAGACAGAACTCCTTAGACCAAAAAGAGTCGTCATCGCTTTTCCCCTACAACCAAACGGTTTACACTCAATTTGAGGACTTTTCAGCTTCTGCGTTCGTCTTTTCCGACTGTGGATTGGCCTCCACGGTGTAATGGTGAATCCATATTTCACCTACAAAGAACAGTCCCATTACGACATTAAGAGTCCGACATTTGCCCTAATTTCTTCAGATTCAGTTTTGAAATGCCCATCTTTCGGCGTTCTTGAACTGCTGCATGGAAACAAATTATAGCTATCAGTATTACACTCAGATTCTTCACACGCAGTACGCAGTTCATGAGAAACGCTAATGAAACATTAGATACACCGCATACGGGGCTTCATAGCCTTGACGCCCACTTCGTCTTGATGTGGGGAAAGGTGTTACGATTGTGAAGCGTTCCCCACATTGCTTGCTTCTTTGGTTACATCCGACATGTCACGACTATTGCCCTAGACGATAGTGATGATGATGATGATGATGATCATCATCATCATGATCTTGATATGGCGGTGAGTAACTTAATTGTTGTTTTGTGTAAATTAATTGTTGTAGCGACGCCATTAATGACAAGATGATAAAAACGCTTTTAATAGTCATTTCTTGCAAGAAATACTACAGATAATAATCTTAATAAATACAGAACGGCGTCTTGTATTTTCCGTTTCATTTTTTAGGCCAGAGGTACAGTTTTATGAGCAATAATTTTTATTAATGTATACGCTGCCATTGCACATAGGCAGCTATACTGGAGCACCAAACCTCACAGAAAAAGAAATAATTAAGCAGTTTACTTAACGGATTTATCACGTAACATAAAAGAAAGATTTTTTAGAAATCCATCGTGAGTAAGACGGACGTCTTCACGTTGGAATACGTATGATATTTCTAGGGGTGGCGCCCTGAGAAACAATTAGTCGTGGCTTTTAACCAACATAAAAGAGAATTTTTAACAAATCATTTTCATTTCCAACTATCAGAATAATTTATTTAATTCTCTTTTGAAAAAAGGTTGCGTGATATGAGGTCGCACGACACCAAAGTCTTTAGCATCCGTATGAAATTGGTGTGAGACGAGTGTCGATAAATTAGTTGACAGAATTATAAAACTGCAATGACAATTAAAAAGAACGAATAATCATAAAAAAACATTTACACGCGCACACACTTAGACCCCCCCGCACACACACAAAGAGCAAGAGAGAGAGTGAGGGTAGAGAGAGAGAGAGAGAGAGAAAGAGAGAGAGTGAGAGAGAGTATAGGAGAACAGTTGATGCATGCTGTACGATATCGAAATTTCAAATCATTGCCCGTATTCACATGACTGACAACTTCTTATTGTCCTCCTACGTCAAACAAAAATATGTGTGCTTTCATCGTCTAGAGGAGTTATTGATCCTTTAAAAACCATGCTTTTGTAGCACCATCGTTAGAGTTAACAACAAATAAACACAAGAAGTGTAAAAACATTTAAAGGGGAGTATTTTGAGAAACCATAGAACAATTTGTACCAACAAGCTGCTATTGTTTAAGTGTCATGTAAACACTAAACAGGGCGCCTTGATATCTCGTACCCGTTGAAATGAGATGCGTACCAGCTCATAAATCTTACAAAACTTTCTGTGCTTCTCTTCCCTATCCCAGCATCGAGCGAGACAGTGCTTAGGTCAGACAATGGCCTCGCTTTCTGGGGCACAGCGGTTCACATGCAGTCCATGCGTCAGTTTCCCGGGATTTCTCTAAATATTTTAAGGCGAATGCTGGAATGGTTCCTTTTAAAATGGACGTACAGTTTCCTTTCCATCCTTCCCCAGTCCGTACTTGCGCTCTGCCTCTAATGACCTTATCGTCGACGAAACATCAAATTTTAAACATCCTGCCTTTCCTCCAATACAGCAATTTGAATTTTATTGGAGATTACCTTGGAACTTTACGAAATTGCACAGTTCGTTTATCGCTTGATAAACAGTTCATTCTACATTGAAAGATTCTCTCTGCGTAAGACGTGAACACGCTCCTGCGCGTGAACTAACACGGCTGCAGAGAGAGGGCCGAGCGCAACAGTAAGAAAACAAAAGGGAAGTTGTTTTGGCCAGAGAGGCCACTGGCGAAATGCTTCATTCTGGGGTCCCAGTTCTGGATTCCACACAAAGAGTCAAGAGCTAAGGCCAGGGAAATGTGACAGAAAGATTTTTGGGACTCCTCCACAAATAGGGAAAGGTATTAGGTACAAATATACCATTCGCTTCAACTGCTTCAGTAGAAAAACTACCGATGTTCGAGCAGGCTCAGAACCACCATCACATACCTAGGTCTCAGACAAGGTTGCTTCAAAGAATATCCGCACTGCGTTCGCCACATAACATCCCTGCTGAATGCATGCCCGTATCTTGATCGATTTCGTATATCTGCGTGAATCCACACTTGTTCTGTTGGCAGATCTTCTAAAACTGTTCTCTGCCGGCTTTAATGGCGTCGGAGAATAATTATGAAATATGTAGAACTGACATTAACTGAAGCCTTCAGTGAATCAAGTGTCACCATCATGACGTTGGCACCGGTTTTTCAAAGAATAAAAAAAGACCAATACTGTCACTATTCTGTTCTTTTCACATTTGCTCATGTACGACATCGCAATATAATAACGTTGGGTGTCGGCCTTGCTTCAGATCGGTAGGTGTGACCCACTGCGGTGCGCTTCTGCACTGCAGTGCACGGCTGTTACTGGTCGCTTCTTCGGCGTCTTCAATCAGTCCTGAGACTGCAAATGCACGCCGTCCACCCAATGGGCACTCCCCACTGGTGCTGTGCACCGAGTACATTTCCAGCCTCAGGATTGATTGGAAACATCAAAAAAGCCACCATTAACAGCTTTCCATTGTAGTGGACATATGCACCACAGGTCTCATGTATTCAATACGAAGCACCTGAGTGCTTCTAAGTAAGCAACGACCTTAGCAGCTATAATGTGCTCGTGGTCGCCTAACTCAACACTGTAGTATTGCTCCTAACATCAACAACGATTCTTTTAAGGACCAAAGACCTAGATACTTTGGGCTCTTACAGAATTTTATTGATTTATACGAGGGAGAGCATAAGGGAACAACTGACAGGAATAGGTGAAATAAGAACAGTAGAAGAGGAATGGGAAGCTTTGAGAGATGAAATACTGAAGGCAGCAGAGGATCAAGTACGTAAAAAGACGAGGGCTAGTAGAAATCCTTGGGTAACAGAAGATATATTGATTTAATTGATGAAAGGAGAAAATATAAAAATGCAGTAAATGAAGCAGGCAAAAAGGAATACAAACGTCTCAAAAATGAGATCGACAGGAAGTGCAAAAAAATAGCAGGGATGGCTAGAGGAGAAATGTAAGGATGTAGAGCCTTACCTCACTAGGGGTAAGATAGATACTACCTACAGGAAACTTAAAGAGACCTCTGTATGAATATCAAGAGCTCTGATGGAAACCCAGTTCTAAGCAAAGAAGGGAAAGCAGAAAGGTGGAAGAAGTATATAGAGGGTCTACACAAGAGCAATGTACTTAGGACAATATTATGGAAATGGAAGACGATGTAGATGAAGATGAAATGGGAAATACGAAACTGCGTGAGGAGTTTGATAGAGCACTGAAAGACCTAAGTCGAAACAAGGCCCCGGGAGTAGACAACATTCCATTAGAACTACTGACAGCCTTGGGAGAGCCAGGCCTAACAAAACTCTACCATCTGGTGAGCAAGATGTATGAGACAGGCGAAATACCCTCAGGCTTCAAGAAGAATTATAATGATTCCAATCCCAAAGAAAGGAGGTGCTGACAGATCTGAAAATTACCGAACAATCAGTTTAATAAGTCACGGATGCAAAATACTAACGCGAATTCTTTACAGACGAATGGAAAAACTGGTAGAAGCCGACCTCGGGGAAGATCAGTTTGGATTCCGTAGAAATATTGGAACACCTGAGGCAATACTGACCCTAAGACTTATCTTAGAAGAAAGATTAAGGAAAGGGAAACCTACGTTTCTAGCATTTGTAGACTTAGAGAAAGCTTTTGACAATGTTGACTGGAATACTCTCTTTCAAATTCTGAAGGCGTCAGGGGTAAAATACAGGGAGCGAAAGGCTATTTACAATTTGTACAGAAACCAGATGGCAGTTATAAGAGTCGATGGACGTGAAAGGGAAGCAGTGGTTGGGAAGGGAGTGAGACAGGGTTGTAGCCTCTCCCCGATGTTATTCAATCTGTATATTGAGCAAGCAGTGAAGGAAACAAAAGAAAAATTCCGAGTAGGTACTAAAATCCATGGAGAAGAAATAAAAACTTTAAGGTTCGCCGATGACATTGAAATTCTGTCAGAGACAGGATAGGGTAGCGTGGAGAGCTGCATCAAACCAGTCTCAGGACTGAAGACCACAACAACAATAACGAGGGGCGTTTGAAAAGTCCATGGAATAATAAAAACTACTTATGTGTTTGTGGTAAACATTTTTTTTTTTTAATTTTTCGACATAGTCTCCTTTTAGACTTATACACTTCGTCCATCGCTGGTCTAATTTGCTGATCCCTTCCGAATAATAGGAATTGTCCAAGTCTGCAAAATAGCTATTAGTTGCTGCAATCACCTACTCATTTGAATAAAACCTTTGTCCCACCAGCCATTTCTTCAAATTGGGGAACAAATAGTAGTCCGAGGGAGCCAAGTTCGGAGAATAGGGGGGATGTGAAATGAAGTGGAATCGTATTTCCATTAATTTTGCGATCACAACTGCTGACGTGTGCGCTGGTACATTGTCGAGATGGAAAAGGACATTTTTGCGGTCCAATCGCGGGCGTTTTCCTCGCAGCTCGGTTTTCAAAACGATCCGATAACGATGAATAACGTTCACCTGTAATAGTTCTACCCTTTTCCAGATATAAGATGAGGAATATCTCTTGCGAATCTCAAAAGACAGTCGCCATAACCTTTCCAGCCGAAGGAATGGTCTTCACCTTTTCTGGTGCGGATGCTTCCGCTGTTTAGATTGTTGTTTGGTTTCAGGAGCATAGTAATGTAGCCATGTTGCATCCACAGTGACGAAACGATGCTTAAAGTTCTGCGGACTCTTCCTGGACAGCTGCAAACCATCCTTGCAACACTTCACACGATTTCGTTTTTGGTCAAGCGTGTGCAATCTCGGTACCTATCTTGCGGATAGCTTTCTCATGTCCAAATGCTTATGAAAAATATTATTTACACGTTCATTCGAGATGCCCACAGCACTAGATATCTCACGCACCTTATCTCTTCTGTCATCCATCACCACATCATGGATTTTATCAATGATTTCTGAAGTCGTAACCTCCACAGGGCGTCCAGAACGTTCAGCATCACTTGTGCCCATACGGCTTACTCCGACAATTTTGAAACCACTTATAAACTGTTCTGATCGAAGGTGCAGAGTCACCGTAATGTTTATCGAGCTTCTCTTTAGTCTCCTTAAGCGTTCTGCCTTTCATAAAATACGAGTAGAAACAGTGAACGGTACAAGCTTAACAAGTACAACACCGAGAAACGCGGAAGAGCCAAGGCGGCGTCGTTAAGCGGTCACTGTATGAGACCGCAAAGTGGACGAACCGAGTTCAAACCTCCCTCGTATAATTTTCTTTATTTTTGTTCAAAACATTATGAACTGTCCGTCCAGTCATTGAAATGTTTGTGCTCTTTCTGTAATCTTGCCAGTTGTCACACTATACATCGTTTATAGAATATAAGCCGAGTAGTATGGATACTTTGCCGTCGCAAGTAAACGTGATGAGGTGTGAAAGTAGGCGAGATACCACATAAACGTCTCACAGAAATGAAAAAAAAAAACACATGAACGGGTGTGAACTGTATCGCAACAAAGGACTGCAAGAGTCAAAACTTCCAAAACGGAACGCAACTTCAAAAACGTTAAAAACGTGTTTTGGCAGAGCACAAAGAAACTGTGTGATTGTGAAACTGTTGCGTTCCTTTGTTGCAGCGTATGTGATAAACTACTATGCTTTCATCATTTACTTGGAAGTGATCGCATTCATATTCATAGGAATATCTAAGTCGGGCAAGGAGACAGTCACTCTCACATGGGGAAACTCCCCCCCCCCCCATCTGATTTACTGGTAATATGGTCCATTGGATAGCGCGTCACTCATCCGCGTATAAATTAAGAGCGTCGATAAGAGATTACTATCATAAGACACACATACTAATGCCGTTTATGACACATCAGACGTGTTTTCCGGCAGAGGATCCGGTTCACTTATCGCCTTGTCATCAAACAATTGCAGTTCTCATTCGAAAGCCACTTTATAACGTGCTACTTGTGTAGAACAAATACGAGGTACTTACGTCTGGAGGTCCTTTCCTTAAACCTCATTGTTGCAAACGGACGGTACACCTTCACACAGACACAAATTTGAATACAGAGAGCAAAAAAGAAAATTGCACTAGGGGAATTTGAACACGGCTCGCCCCCTTTCAGTCCCATATCCTGACTACTTAATCACGACGTCATGTTTTTTTCAACCTCCTCTATGTTATAATTCTTGTGCTTAGACCGTTCACTGTTACTATTTTGCTTTCTTTTTCACCGGTCAGTACACCTTTCTCCTGTTTTCGCGCTTGATCTGTGTTCAGTTTTTGGCGGGCTGTCTACCGAGCCC
Organism: Schistocerca serialis cubense; assembly: GCF_023864345.2. Classification (NCBI taxonomy): domain Eukaryota; kingdom Metazoa; phylum Arthropoda; class Insecta; order Orthoptera; family Acrididae; genus Schistocerca; species Schistocerca serialis. The sequence goes on from NC_064643.1 coordinate 159,922,342, forward strand.
TCTTACCGCCAAATCTGATGATGGCGCGATCGGGAGTTTCGCTTGTTAGCTACGTAGAACCCAGGTGGCGCGATCGGGAGTCTCGCTTGTTAGCTACGTAGCACAACCCGTGTGGAATCAGGGAATTTGCAGTGTCTATGTTAAATAGACACAATTTGTAGTAAACACCTGCAAAGAATGCCTGCGAGAGCTGAGGTGGAGAGCGGATAAGCAGCAGTTTGCCTCACTCTGGACGCTGGTCTGTTTGCAGTCAAACCCACTTCCTGATTCAAGTCACGTGACGTGGCTGTGAGATACGGCAAAGCAATTGCTCTGACCGTACCTGTACTATTGGGTGCCAGTCACTAGAGCTGCTGAGATCCTGCAGGGCATTGAAAATGGCCCTCTTGAACTCACCGATTACATATTCCCATGAGACTTGTCGCACCTGGAGCAGTACTAGGAGAAATTACACGGGACGTTAGACACCAGTCTACGACGGGAAGACATCCTGACGCTTTTGAATTACGACACGCCTGGCAGACGTTTCTGCCTCTTATATGAGGCATGACACGTTTTTCTCTCGAACGACCTACATTCAAGTGCCATTTCTGGATGACAAAACCGCCGCGGAATCTCTCCTTATATGCAAGAAGTAGATGGCGTTACTCATATCTGCAGCAGGGCTGAAAATCCGCGTATCCCAGCACCCCAGTATGACGTTTGTTCCATACTGAATGCCTGCGTGGGACCCCAATTTTAGTTGCCAACAGTATATTTCTAATTCAGCCTGGAATAAGTACGTCCCAGAATGTCGAAGATGGTTTTAGGAGAGGGAAATAAATTTAATTTCAAAATGGACAGAAGAGAATTACTGGTGGTTGACGCCAGGATTAGCCCAGCAGTCTAAGGCGCTGCAGTCATGGACTGTGCGTCTAGTCCCGGCGGAGGCTCGAGTCCTTCCTCGGGCATAGGTGTGTGTGTTTGTCATTAGGATGATTTAGGTTAAGTAGTGACCTTAGCAGGGACTGATGACCTTAGCAGTTAAGTCCCATAAGGTTTCACACACATTAGAATTTGGTGGTTGACATTCCGCCGCCGACGTCTGCATTACAAACTCCTATTGAACGACGATAGCGAAGTATATCCGCAGTGTCCTTATCAAAGAAACTAATTTAGAATTCAATTTCAGTAGTTTAGAGAAAACTACGGAAGAAGTAAACCAGACTCGTCTGCTAAGGATTTGAACGTATTTCCTTCAAAAAGCAAGAGAAAGATTCAATCATTGTTTCTAAAAGCTAAAAAGACGATTGGAGATGGGGCTCTGTGTCACACCGTGCTGAGTATCAAGCAAGATCTACCACACGAAATTCTTTTCCATCCACTTTCTCACTATCACTCGACTTCCTTGATTCACACGAATGTCAAGCACAAAGAAATAGACCAATATGGCTGAGACTTGGTGTGCGTTCTTTCCAAAGATGCTACTAACTAAACATGACCTCGATACTCGCCGGTAGTGCCATCTCTCGGACTTTGTACGGGTTTTTCAAACGGCCCTCGTATAGAGAGACGTACAAACATAAATGCCAATATTTATAAAAACTATGCCTGGAAAATGATGGTGGCGTCATCGCTATCCGTGTGATGAGGATCAACTAAAGACAAGGGGTAAAATACGATGATACCACCTCCTTGGCCCAACTTACCATCCACCTGACGGGATTGCCACATACATTGATCAGCGAGAACACTATGAGCACCTACCTAATAGCCGATATGTCCACCTTCGCCACGGACAACAGCGGAGAAGCGTTGCGGCTTGGAAGGAATGAGGCCTTGGTAGGTCGCTGGAAGGAACTGTCATCACATCTGTTCACATAAGTCACTTAATTCCCGTAAATTCCTGTGATGCGGGCGATGAGTTCTGACGCCACGTTCAATCTCATTCCAGATGCGATTGATCGGGTTCAGAACTAATGAGCTGGGGGCAGGATATCAACTGGAACTCGCCACTGTGTTCCTCGAACCACTCCATCACACTCCTGGACTTGCGACATGGCGCGTTATCTTGGTGAAAAACGTCACTGCAGATGGGAAACATAATCGTCATGAAGGGGTGTGCGTGGTCTGCGGCCAATGTACGATAGTTCTTGTCCTTCACTGTGCCGTGCACGAGTTCCACCGAAGCCACGGATGCCAAAGTGAACGTTTCCTAGAACATAACGGAGTCGCTGTCAGCTTGTCTCCGTCCCGCAATACAGATGTTATGGAACTGTTGCACTGGAAGATGACGGATTCACGCCGTCAAATCGACATGATGAAGAAGGTATCGGGATTCGTTGGGTTGGGTTGTTTGTGGGAAGAGACCAAACAGCGAGGTCATCGGTCTCATCGGATTAGGGAAAGATGGGGAAGGAAGTCGGCCGTGCCCTCTCAAAGGAACCATCCCAGCATTTGCCTGGAGCGATTTAAGGAAATCACGGAAAACCTAAATCAGGATGGCCGGACGCGGGATTGAACCGTCGTCCTCTCGAATGCGAGCCGGGATTCGTCAGACCGTGCAACGCTCTACCACTGCCCCAACATCCTGTGCCGATAGTCATGTGCCCTTTTCAGTCATAGTTGCCGATATCATGGTGTTTTGATTTTGGCACGTGCGTGGGATGTCAGCTGCGTACGCCCATCGTTAGGAGTGCTCGGTGCACTGCGTGTTCAGACACACTTGTACTCTGCACATCATTAACGTCTGATGTCAGTTCCGCCAAAGTTCTCCGCCTGTCCTTCTTTTCCCGTATGCTCAGCCTACGACGTTCGACATCTGTAATGAGTGGTCGCCGCCCAACCCCACGATGTCTGGACGTGGTTTCCGTGGTGTCACCGCGAGACACCACACTTGCTAGGTGGTAGCCTTTAAATCGGCCGCGGTCCGTTAGTATACGTCAGATGCGCGTGTCGCCACTATCAATGATTGCAGACCGAGCGCCGCCACACGGCAGGTCTAGTCTAGAGAGACTCCCTAGCACTCGCCCCAGTTGTACAACCGACTTTGCTAGCGATGGTTCGCTGACTATAAACGATCTCATTTGCAGAGACGACAGTTTAGCATAGCCTTCAGCTACGTCATTTGCTACTACCTAGCAAGGCGCCATATTCAGTTACTATGTCTTCTGAACAGATAATATTGTGACTGATGCACCGTCAAGAGCGACGTTCCTCATTAATGGATTAAAGTTAAGTATCAAACTAATTACGTCCGCTTTCTGAATTCTCATTCCTTTTCATGTTCCAGACCTCACGTCAGTATAGTTCTTCCCTCCTCACGCCAGCCTGCGTGAGCTACAACACGTGCATTTCGGCCTCCTGTAGTAACACGGTGTTGGCTCTTCTGCCAACACAACAGTTTAACCTTATCTTCTCTACGCGTTGAAGACACTCACCATTCCTCGAACACCCGACAAGTCGTGCAGTTTCCGATATGCTTGTGCCAAGCCTCTAGGCCATCACAACCTGCCCACGGTCGAATTGCGATAGTACTAACTAGCAGTCGTTCTTCGCCAGATGGCGCTGCTGTCACCTGGACTGGTTTATATCGATAGTAGGTCGGTGGTCATAATGTTCTGGCTGATCAGTGTGCGTGCACTATACAGTAGAGAATCTCTACAGAAATGTCAAACGGTACCTACGAAACTGCTACAAAAATTGGGTATTTAATTATTGTAAACATCTACAAACCTCCAGCAGTTCAGTGGCTATCTCACGTTCCCCGTAAACACCTACGTCCAGGTTTTTACATGGGTGACTTCATCAGCCACCTCGACCAGTGGAAGTATAACTTGAATGACTCAAACGCAGAACCTTTAATTTCATGCGCAGAAAAACGAAATCTCAATCTAATTTTTGAAGCCATATTTAGATGAGATGCATGGACTTCACAAGGTTTTTTTAGACCAGGCTGTAGTTGGAGGTACTCTGATAACACTCGCCAGTGGACACGCAGGTAGCGAATAAGAGCGCGTTCAAAGTAAAGAAACTGCAGCTGTCATAATTTTTTATCAGTGAGCTGTCGAAGTATTCGAGACGAAGTTCCAGAATCTACTGTCCTAGATGAAATTTCTGGCGCTCAAATTATTCTCGGGACCAAGAGCTTGTGAAACCCAAAGTAGAAAGTACTGAGATATTTAGCTAGTCAGAGAATGTAAATTGGAAATACAGATTAGATGCCATAGGGTGCCATCGGAGGTGGAGTCTTCATTCTAGCTGACTCTCTATCGACCTCGAATTTGAGTGTGACAGTGAAGTTATTCGGCAGCGTAGAACAGATGTACGTGAAATCATCTTAATTGCTGGACGATTTACCAGCCACCAGATTCAGTTGTGACAGTTTTAAAGTCATTCAAAGGAAATCTAGTCAGTAGCGCGGTAATACCCAGATCATGCAATACTAGTTGGAGCCGACTTTAACGTACCGGGCATAGACTGGGATGTCTGTGGATTCATTACGAACAGACAGTCTTACGAAGTACCTTTGAACACGTTTTCGGAAAACTGCCTTGAGCAGGTAGTTCGGCAATCCACGTGCAATGGAATTATTTTAATCGTTGTAGCTGCAAACAGGCCTAACCTTATCGAGGGTGTCAGTATAGACACAGGGCTTAGTGTTCATGATGTCGTCATAGCGACGACGCTTGCTAGAATTAATACAACAATCAAGAAGGCTTGCAGAGTATTTTTGCTGAAAAGAGTAAATAAGCAAACGAAACTTCGTGGCAGATTAAAACTGGGTGCCGCGTCGAGACACGATCTCGTGACCTTTGCCTATCGCTGGCAAGTGCTCTACCGTCTGAGCTACCGAACCACGACTCACGACCCGTCCTCACAGCTTCAATTCTGCCTGTACCTCGTCTCCTACCTTCCAAACTTCACAGAAACTCTTCTGCGAGGTTTCATATCAGAGCACACTCCGCTGCAGAGTGAAAATCTCCTTCTGGAGCACATAAGCAGTTTGTAGTATCTCACTTACATAATGAATGGACATCATTTACTTCGTACGACTGATGGAGAGAAATTATGGGCAAAGTTTAAACAGACGGTAAATCGCGCTCTCGGTGTAAGTAGATTAAGAATGGAAAGACGCACCGTGGTTTAACAATAACTTTTGGAAAATGCTTAGGAAGCAAAGACTGTTGCACTCTGCTCTCGGTTCACAACATAACACGTGAATGACGCCGGCCGGTGTGGCCGTGCGGTTAAAGGCGCTTCAGTCTGGAACCGCGTGACCGCTACGATCGCAGGTTCGAATCCTGCCTCGGGCATGGATGTGTGTGATGTCCTTAGGTTAGTTAGGTTTAATTAGTTTCAAGTTCTAGGCGACTGATGACCTCAGAAGTTAAGGCGCATAGTGCTCAGAGCCATTTGAACGTGAATGACGACAGGCAAAAGTTAGTGCATCTGTAAAAATGATAGGTGCGCAAGGGATACAACTACCACTTCAATAAAAGTCTTGCCGAGAACGCGAGAAAATTCTGCTGCTACGTGGGTGGAATGCAACTATTCAGTCACTCCTTGACCAGTATGGTGTGAAAGTAGAAGACAGGAAGTTATTTCGCGTTTAGGAAAACGTTTACGCAAGAGAATCGTACAAATATACCGTCGTTAAAACATCGCACAGACTCTCGTATGAAGGACATAGTAATAGGCATCCTGCCATTGAGAAACAACTGAAAGAGTTGAAAACAAATGAGTCACCGGGTCTGAATGAAATCCAAGTTCCGTTTTACAAAGAGTATTCTGCAGTATTGGCCTCGTACTTACCTTGCATTTATCCGCGATCTCTGTTGGCAACGTGAAGCAACCAACTGGCATTGGTTTCATTACAAAACACGGCTCTGAGTACTATGGGACTTAACTCCTGAGGTCATCAGTCCCCTAGAACATAGAACTATTTAAACCTAACTAACATAAGGACATCACACACATCCATACCCGGGGCAGGATTCGAACCAGCGACCGTAGCGGTCGCGCGTTCCAGACTGTAGCGCCTAGAACCGCTCGGCGACCCTGGCCGGCAATACAAAACAAATGCAAATTATTATACCGATGTGTAACGCCATCTGATTAAATAGTAGAATTCGATTTTATTTTGTAATTTATTTTCCCTTCTATGCAGATCTAGGTAACCAGCATAAGCAGTCGCCTTAGAGATACCAACCGACATTATGCGTCTGGAAGTGAAATGTTAAAAGCAAAAGATAAAAACGGGGGAAAAACTGTCATATCAAAAACACTTAAGCTGACTGAGTTTTTGAACGTTCACAGTGATGTTTCTACATCTAAAGAAACTGTAGTAGGAAATATAGAAGTAGCTTCAGTGTAGTAGGCACTATTTATAAAGCGATAAAATAATTTATAATTGAAGGACGCAACTGCGCAGTTTCGTTACGTTCCGAGGAAATCGCCAATGAAACTCACATTTCTGTACTGGAAAAAAGGTAGGATGCTTAAAGTTAAACGTCTCGTCGACGACAAGGTGGTCAGAGGCAGAGCACGAGTGCGGGCTGGGGAAGGATGGGAAGGAAATTGTACTTACATTTTAAAAGGAAACATATCGGCATTCGCCTTAGCCGATTTAGGGAAATCACGGGAATCCGATACATGGACAGAATATGAACTACTGTGCTGAAGAAAGTGAGTCCATCGCCTGACCTCAGCACAGTCTCGCCTGTTACTGGCATAGAGAAGAGCTACACAGAAAGTTTCCTGAGGTTTTTGACATGTTACACATTTCATTTGAACGAGTGCGAGATGCGAGAGCGCCCTGTTCAGTGTTTACCCAGACACTTAAAAAATAAGCAGCTTGTATGTTTTCTCAAAATACTCCCCTTTAACACTGTTTACGCTTCTTCTTGTGCTTTTCTGTTGTTAACTCTAGTGTTGGTACTACAAAAGCACGGTTTTTAAAGGATCAATAAATTCTTGAGATGCTGAAAGTCGCAGACATATTCGTTTGACATAAGGGGGCAATAATAAGTGGTGAGTCAGGTGAATACGGCCAATGATTTATAAATTCGGTGTGTCTTCCATCAAACAATCAATTGTTTGACGTGCTGTGTGACAGTCTGTCATTAAGGAGAATAGTGCGACGGTTTCAAGGTGCATTTCCCCACTCCAACCATGGTAAAGAAATGAAATGATAATTAAATCAAGACCCTAAGCTGTCGACAGGTGTTGATATACATCAACGGGGACATTTTAAAATGTGTGCCCCGACCGGGACTCGAACCCGGGATCTTCTGCTTACATGGCAGACGTTGTTCATGGTTGTGTTTGGTCGTTGCGGACGTCACATGACATTTTTTCAAGTTCGTTGTTGATCCTTTCACTCAGTTTTATTATTACAGATGCCAACCAGCGATCTGACCGAACACACTGAGCTACCGGGCCGGCATCGATCTCAGCCACCGAGGGCACAGAGGAAAGTGCGACTGCAGGGATTTATCCCTTGCACGCTCTCTGTGAGACTAATATTCCCAACTTAATGTCCACACACTACATTCATAGTACCCCTGCCCATTACACTCATTACTCGCGGCAGACAATCTTACCGAGTTCCGTAAGAGATCGGGCAATGCGTGTCCTTCCAGCAGAGAAGAAGTAGGTCAATGGCCGGTTAGACTTAACTATATAAAGCTGGTATCTGTTCTTTCTGACATCACACAGCATGCATTCAACTGTTCTTCTATAAACTAAGGCAGTTATACATAATTTTCGTTATATTGTGATGTCATACATGCGCAAACGGGAAGAGAATAAAACAGTGGCAATATTAGTTTTTTTATTTATTGTAATACAGACTGTGGTGTCACACCGAGCTGTAGAACAGCGAGGTGCCAACGTCAGGTAGGAGACACTTCGTTGCTTCAGCGTCTCACAAGGGGAGGCCGCCAATTGTGAAATTCAGATTCGATTCATACTGCGCATAATAAAAGCTCATGGCCAGAGGTGTAATGTGGCAAAGCACCAAGATGCACTTCTCAGCCGTTGTCGAGAAAATCGACAGTTAAAAGAAACCGTTGCGGTGAAATACTCTCTACGATTAATAATTCTCTACAGCGTCGTGGCGCAGCGGTAAGCGCTCGGGTTCGTAATCCGAAGGTCGTCGGATCGAATCTCGCGCCATGCAACCTTTTTTTTTAGTATTTGTTTTTTATAATTCAAATATATATATATATATATATATATATATATATATATATATATATATATATATATATATATAATTCCCGGCAATCAGTTGCAACAATTATGCATATAATAAGTTGTTGAAAGTCGTTTGTCGTGGAAAAACTGGCGATTCGAACATCACTATGTTTTCCGCAAACAAAGTTGTATTTCACAAATGTTGTTAATTGTCTTCATAATGTTAACCACTTGTAGTTAACGGAAGACGTAGAAACGATATTCCGAAACGAATACGTATAGCGTAAGTCAAACGTTCGAATTAGTATAGAGACCCCACGAACACAAATTTGCTGTGGCAGGTATGAAATATAAACTCCGTTACTCGCTCGTTACACTTGAATGACAGATGTTGAATGGGCCGAAACGAGCCGCCGCATAACAGCGTAGTTGCCTGCTAACTTCGAAAGAAGGTAGATGCGGTCCCTAGCGCAACTTATAACATTGTCGAAAATCAGTGCGGACGGGAGAGCTTTGGTACACCCTGTTAAAAAAAACGGAAAAATGGAGGCGGTACAATTGGAGAGTATTTCACCGCAACGGCTTCTTTTAACTGTCGATTTTCTCGACAACGGCTGAGAAGTGCATCTTGGTGCTTTGCCACATTACACATCTGGCCATGAGCTTTTATTATGCGCAGTATGAATCGAATCTGAATTTCACAATTTGCGGCCTCCCCTTGTCAGTTAATCTCAGTTCTGTGTATTTCGTAATTATTGTCCGATAAGAACGCCATTAAAGTCGGCATATAACGCTCCCACACTCTGTGTGTATGTGCGTACGTGTCTACAACATGTTTTGCGGATTTTTCGCTATTTTTAGCTGTAGTTGCAGTTTTATAATTCTGTCAACTGTATTGTATCGACACTCGCCTCGTAATACTTTCGTACGGATGCTAAAGACCTTGCTATCGTGAGCCCACACCATCGTATCATGATGATCATCATCGTCATCATTATCATCTAGGGCAATACTCGTGACAGGTCGGGTGTAACCAAAGAAGCACGCAATGTGGGGAATGCTTCACAATCGAAACACTTTTCTCCGATTAGGAATACACAACATCGAGACGAAGTGGGTGTTTAGGCTGTGAAGCCATGCTCGGCATGTGGTGTACCTAATTTTTCATTAGATTTTCTCATGAAGTGCGTACTGCGTGTGAACAATCTACGTGCAGTACTGATAATCATAATTTGTTTCCATTCATCAGATCAAGAACGCTGAATGATGGGCGTTTCCAAACTTAATCTGAAGAAGTTAAGGCTCTTTATGTTGTCGTGGGGCTGTATTCCGTAGATGAAATATGTATTCACCATTGGAGTGTGGAGACCAGTCTATAGTCGCAAAAGAGGAATGCGGGGGATGAGAAGTCCTGAAATAGAGCGTACACCGTTCAGTTGTAGGAGAAAAGCGATGACGACTCCTTCAGCTTTGAAGGAGTTCCATGGACCATTTGGAAAGTGTATTCCTGTGCGAAGCTAAATCAAACCTGTTGGTAGAAATAGAAATTCATAGGAAGTATGATCCCAGTCAGTTAAAGAAAGTTAACCAGCGACTGATGTTTTTCGATAGATTCAGTAACGCGTCCTCACCTCATCCCTGCAACGTCTAGGAGGACTGGCTCACTAACAGAACCCCACTACAAGCACTCGAAGATATGTCACGAATCGTGCTGTTGTTACGCTATTCACCAAGAACGTTCGATCCATTGTATGGAAGGAACTATAAGAGGCGCTGTATCAGTAAACAAACGGTAATATCATTACCATGAGTTGGTTTTACATATAAAATGGTAAATTTTTTATGAGATTCTGTACCAAATTTTTGCCTCTGGTGGCATTGCTGTCGACGGGAGACAAAAATGTGTTCTTCCTTTCCATAATTTCGAACGAAATTCTGTGTTGCTTTACTCACAGAGTGGGAACTGAAATTCTGTTCTACCGCACGTAAGTGCATTAGTTAAGAAAATTGTCTCTGACGTGAAATATTTCTGTGAACTGTAAGCATTTTCTACGAGTTTCGAGTGACGAAAAAACTGACTTCGTATAACCTAACTTGGATTGTGAGGACCTTCACTATTTTGGTACGACGAAACTAGAATCTCTCGACAAATGTCTTAAAATATTTCTAACTGCAAGACACACCTGGAACGCTAACAACGAAATTAACATTTGGCCTTTCTCTTTTCTTTACTTTAAGTTGCAGAATAACTACTGCAAATAATGTTACCCATTCTAGCCTCATGAAAATTCGTTGGTAGATCTTGCTTGACACTCAGCACAGTGTGAAAAAGAGCCCCATCTACAATCGTCTTTGATTGAATGTTTCTCTTGCTGTGGGAGGAAATACCTTCAAATCCCCAGCAGACTAATCTGGTTTGCTTCTTCCGTGGTTTTCTCTAAATTATCGAAGCCGAATTCTGGGTTAGTTTCTTTGATAAGGACACAGCGGATATAGTTCACCACCGCTGTTCAACAGTAGTTTGTGCAGGATTTGTAATAACGTTGTTGTCTGCAGAATATTAACCACCAGTAATTCTCATCTGTCCATTTGTAAATTAAATTAATTTTCCACGCATTGAACCATCTTCGACATTCTGGGGTGTGCTTATTCCTGGCTGAGTGAACGTTTATTAGAAGTATAGTGCTGGCAATTGAAATTGGACCACCACGAGGGAAGCCAGCATACAACAAAGGTCAGACAGGCGTGCTGAGATACACGGATTTTCAGCGCTACTGCAGGTACGAGTTACGCCATCTACAACCTGCATATAAGGAGAGTTCCGTGGCGGGTTTTTCATTCAGGAATGGCACTCGAATGTTTGTCACTCGAGAGAAAATCGTCTTATGCCTGTTGTAAAAAGCAGAAACGTCCGTCAGGCGTGTCGTAATTCGACAGCGTCAAAATGTTTTCCCGTAGTACACTGCTGTCCAACGTTCCGTGTTAATTTCTCCTAATGCTCCTCTAGGTGCAACGACTATCATACGAATATGTAATCGATCAGTTCAAAAGGGCCACATTCAATGCGCTGCAGGATCTCAGCAGCTCTAGCGAGTAGCGCCCGGGAGGACAATGTACGGTTAGCGAAATTGCCGTGCAGGGCCTCACAGCCACGTCACGTGGCTTGCGCCAGGAAGCGGTTTTAACTGCGAACAGACCAGCGTGCACAGTGAAGCCAAGTGCTGTTTATCCGCTCTCCACTTCAGCTCTCGCAGGCAATCTTTGCAGGTGCCTTAGTTAATACGCACAGTTTTCAGCAACATGTGAGCAATGATCACATTCAGTTGTTTCTACAGCTTAACGTAAATCAGATGTACAGTAGTTGACCGTAAGAAATATATTCCGCGATCACCGGAATTCAATCATGGATTTTGCAAGCTGGTAATTGGCTGCAAAGTCTCTGATTCCACAAGGGTCATTACTCAAACAGCCCACGTTACAAAGAAAATGAGAAGGATCTTCAAGAAAACTTTGTGGTCTCTGCCACTGCGAATTCAGAGACGCCTCCAAGAAGACTGTAGCAATTCCTAAAAGTGAACGGCAGATTGCCGCATTTTCTTCTACGCAGCTAACAAAGGAAACTCCTGATCGCATCCCCATCAGATTTGGTGGTGAGAGGGCTCAGTGGGCAGCTTGTCAAAAACTCGCGCCAGTTTCTTCTTTTTTTCCTCTTTATATTCAAAACTGTGTATGTGTCATGTTGTGAAGTCAGTTTGCGACAACCTCCATATTACGTACCTCCTATTTGTTGTACACAACTAACACGTTATCAAGTGGTTTTCGAATGGGAACCGCAAACGTCTGATGACAAAGTGACAAGTCATCCGGATCCTACACCGGAAGACACGTCTGATAGGTCATCGCGGCATTGGTGGCGGTATGTGTGTCTTACGATAGGAATCTCTTACCGATGCACCAAATTTATATGCTGGTGAGTGTGTGAGATGTGCCTCCTTTCCCGATTTAGGTGTTCATATGAATGTGAATGCGATCACTTCCAAGGAAGTGAAGAAAACAGAATAGTTTATCGTTGTGGGTGAGAGGTTCTAGGCGCTTCAGTCCGGAACCTCGCTGCTGCTACGGTCGCAGGTTCCAATCCTGCCTCGGGCATGGATGTGTGTGATGTTCTTAGGTTAGTTAGGTTTAAGTAGTTCTAGGGGACTGATGATCTCAGATGTTAAGTCCCATAGTGTTCAGAGCAATTTGAATAGTTTATCACGTTGTTGTTGTTGTGGTCTTTAGTCCTGAGACTGGTTTGATGCAGCTCTCCATGCTACTCTATCCTGTGCAAGATTCTTCATCTCCCAGTACCTACTGCAGCCTACATCCTTCTGTATCTGTTTATTCATCTCTTGGTCTCCCTCTACGATTTTTACCCTCCACGCTGCCCTCCAATTCCAAATTGGTGATCCCTTGATGCCTCAGAACATGTCCTACCAACCGATCCCTTCTTCTAGTCAAGTTGTGCCACAAACTTCTCTTCTCCCCAATCCTATTTAATACGTCCTCATTAGTTATGTGATCTACCCATCTAATCTTCAGCATTCTTCTGTAAGTTTATCACGTAAGCTGCAACAAAAAACGCAACAGCCTCACAACACACAATTTCTCTGTGCTGTGCCAAATCATATGTTTTTAACGTTTTTGAAGTTGCGTTCCGTATTGGATGTACTGACACTTTTAATTCCTTTGTTGTAATAGAATTCACATCCGTTTATTTGTTCGTTTCATTTCTGTTCAAATGTGTGTGACTTCCTAACGTACCAAACTGCTGAGGTCATCGGTCCCTAGATTTACACACTACTTAAACTAACTTACGCTTAGAACAACACATACACCCATGCCAAGGGTGGACTCGAAGCTCCGACGGGTGGGGTCGCGCGATCCGTGACATGGAGCCTCCAACCACGCGGCCACACCGAACGGCTTCATTTCTGTGAGACGTCTATGTGGTATTTCGCCTACCCTCACTCTTCATCACATTTTCATGCGACAGTAATGTATTCTTACCACATGACTCATATTCTATAAACAATGACAGATGCCAAGATTACGGAAGAGAACAAACATTCCAGTGACCGGACGGACAGTTCATAATGTTGTGAAAAAAGGAAGTAAATAAGTGATACGAGGGAGGTTTAAACACGGTCCGTGCAGTTTGCAGTCTAACACCGTGACAACTTAACCACGACGGCTTGGCTCTTCTGCGTTCCTCAATGTTGTAATTGTTGAACTTGGACCATTCACTGTTTCAATTTTGATTTTATTTTTCACAGTTCAGTGCACCTTTTTCCTGTTTTCATGCTTGATCTGTGTTCAGTTTTTGACACGCCATCTAATGGGCCATCTTACCAGTAAATCTGAGGGGTATTTGATGGAGAGTCTCTGTTGTAAGAGTCATGCTCTGCTACTCTAGAAAAGACTTCCGCCAGCCACAATGGACATCACCCTCTTTGGCTCAACAGTACAATGGACGAGTACAGCTAAGTATCTTGGTGTCATTCTCAGTGGACTGCTCAACAACAAACATCCAAGGAACGCAGCATATAAGTGTAGATATTTCTGTAGTGATTCCTACAGCAGCAGAAGAAGGCGTTGAGAAAGATTTCACATCCCGCTACACGTCTACCCCTGCTGACTACACGCGGAAGCATAATGACGGGAAGTGGTCCACAGATTTCAGGAGTAAGCCAAGGAACTTCAGCACACGATACAAATATTGGAGAGTGCGCTAATTCGCAGACTTGGGTGACAGAATCCGCGTATCGACCGCTACAAGTGGTTCGTGCTGCTACTAGTGAGGCAGCAGTGCCATTACAGTATGACCTGGTAGCCATGAAAGATATAATAACAAAGGGCTCGGGTTATCAATGGAATAAGGGGTGTAGTGCTGATTTTTTCTCACGCCACGTACAATGTTGAAATAACTTAGAGAAATGCAGCCGGTTGTCGTCGTCGACAACCGCCGATATTTCGACATGAGTACGCCCTGCCACTTTCAAGGCAGGACTGTAGCGAGTAACCTCTGTGCAAGAAATTTTATCGTCTGGAGTAAATATAACACACACACACACACACACACACACACACACACACACACACACACACACACACACACACATACAAACACACACACACACACACACTAACCACTGTAAACACTAACGCCATCAAAAACCGAAGATGACCGACGTCAGAAGTTACCGTTAGTGAAATTAATAATCGAATGGTGAGTTAGCATAAACTGTGTCCTTCTGTTTCTTGACAAGGGAGAGAGCAGGATTCCACGCAGAATTTAAACAAAACCCACCATCCCTATGTATATGGTTACTTTCTACTTTAATTTCAACAGCTCATTTATTTATATATTTATAATTTAAACAAAACCCACCATCCCTATGTATATGGTTACTTTCTACTTTAATTTCATGGTAGATCCCAATAGATAGAAGTGCTTGCCACAATCTTCGTGTTGCTATATTCCATAGGATGGCCGGTGTCAAGTCAATCTTCTGCAATGGCGGATTTGCTCGGTTGTTGTAAGCCGGTCCTCCACAGCAGCCATATATGACGTGCCACAACTGCAAGGAATACGGTAGACACCCATCTTACGCAAATCGGGATCATCCTCTACGGAACCTAAAGGCACCCTTATCTTAGTTGGTGATCGAAAAACATACTTCACATTATATTTTCGCAAAATGCTATTTGAAATGCCTCCTGCGGAAGGCAAAAAGGCCGTAGACTTTTATGTAGCCTCGATATTATCAACACTCACCCGGCGCACAGTTGGTCGACAGCGCAACGAACGTCTGATCTTTCTTTCACTATAACCGCTCTGACGAAAGGTGATTTCGAGGTGGCGTAACTCAGCCGACAAACTCTGAGGGTTCGGGATGACGTGGGCACTGTGAACCGTGGTACGAAGTATCCCTTCACGTTGAGCCGGATGGTGCCAACTATCAGCCTGCAGATATTAGTCCGTGTGAGTAGGCCTCCTATAAACGGCATGTGCCACCGTACCATCTACCTTCCTACTGACCTTACACCAACGAAGAAAAGACAACCATACTTTTCCACCTCCATCATGAAACAAGTATTGGAGTGGACTGAATTCACTTGTTCTAAAAAGCAAAATAACACATGGTGGGTGAAGTAAGGACATAAAAACGGATTAGCCCTTCGTTTTTTTATCTCCTGTGGCTATCAGGTCATACCGTAATGGCACTGCTGTCTCACTGGTAGCAGCACGGAGCACTTGTCGCGGTCGATACGTGGGTTCTGTCGCCAAAGGCTGCGAATTAACGCACTCTCCAAAATTTGTTCCGCTTGCTGAAGTTCCTTATCTTGCTCCTGAAATCTGTGGAGCACTTCCTGTCATTATGCTTCCGCGTGTAGCCAGCAGAATGGCCGTCCGGCGCGAAGTGACGGATCCTTCTCAACGCCTTCTTCTGCTACTGTAGCAATGACTAGAGACATATCTACACTTATAGGCTGCGTTCCATGGATGTTTGTTGTTGAGCAGCCGATCGAGGACGATATCAATAAACTTAGCTGTGAGTGTCCATTGTACTGATGTGCCAAAGACGGTGATGTTAGGGTTGGCTGGCGCAAGTCTTTTCTATAGTAGCAGAGCATGATTTAGAAGGGAAATTCCACATCGCACACCCGTCAGATTGGTAAGATTGCCCATTGGACATCCCATCAAAACTTGAACACAGATCTAGCATGAAAACAGCAAGAAGGTGCAATGAACTGTGAAAAAAAATCAAAACAGTAACTCTGAAGGGTCCAAGCTTAACAAGTACAACATCGAAGAACTCGGAAGAGCCACAGCGTCGTAATTAAGTGGTCACGGTGTTCCACTGCAAAGTAGACGAGCCTGGTTCAAACATCCCTCGTTTCATTTATTTATTTTCATTTTTCGCAAAACTACGAATCTGTAATCTTGGGAGTTGTCACACTGTACATTGTTTATAGAATATGAGTCATGTAGTAAGAATAAAAATGGTTCAAATGGCTCTGAGCACTATGGGACTTAACACCTGTGGTCATCAGTCCCCTAGAACTTAGAACTACTTAAACCTAACTAACCTAAGGACATCACACACATCCATGCCCGAGGCAGGATTCGAACCTGCGACCGTAGCGGTCACGCGGTTCCAGACTGAAGCGCCTAATAAGAATACTTTGCCGTCGCAAGTAAATGTGATGAGGTGTGAGAGTAGGCGAGATACCACATGGACGTCTCACAGAAATGAAAACAACACATAAACGTGTCTGAACTATATTACAACAAAGAATTGCAAGAGTCGAAACTTCGAAAACGGAACGGAACTTAAAAACCTTAAAAACATGTTTTGGCAAAGCACAGAGAAAGTGTGTGATTGTGAAACTGTTGCGTTCATTTGTTACAGTTTAGCTGATAAACTATTCTGTTTTCTTCACTCCCTTGGAAGTGATCACATTCTCATTCATTCGAACACCTAGATCGGGCAAGGAGGCACGTCCCACTCACTTACCAGGCGTACAAATAAGGTGCGTCGGTAAGAGATTCCTATCACAAGACACATGTACTCTCACTAATGTCGTGTGTGACACACGAGACGTTTTTTCCGCTGGAGGATTCGGTTGACTAATTACCTTGTCATCAATCGTTTACAGTTCCCGTTTGAAAGCAAGTTCCTTTCGGCAGCTAATAGAGTATTTGTGCAGAATCAGCTGTCGTCATAGGTCCCTTCCTTACACTCCGGTGTGGCAAACGGTCGTTACACAACGAAATTAACACAAATTTGAATACCGCGAACAGCGAAAAAAAAATTGGTGCAAGTGAGGTTTGAACACGACTCATTCGCGTCGTTGCAGTCCAACATCGTGATCAATTAAGTACGACGCCGTTACAGTTTCGAGATGCCATATATTGGTCTTCTTGTCCTTGAACCGTTAACTGTTTCTATATTATTTTTTTTCGTAGTTCAGTGCACTTTCTTCCTGTTTTCATGCATGATCCTTGTTCAATTTTTGAGAGGGCTGTCTGCTGGGCCCTTTTACCACTAAATCTGAGGGGGTGCTATGGGGAGTTTCCCTTGTGAGAATGAACGTTTGAGCACAGAGTTTTATGAGAGCGAATCATGAGCGGTGGGGAGAGGGGAAGAGAAGAGAATCGAAGCGTTTGAGACCTGACACTATAGGAGGACGCTGAAAGTTAAGTAGACTGATTATGTAAGAAATGATAAGGCTGTCCACAGGATCGGCGAGGAGATTAACATGTGAAAAACATTGACACCAAGGAGAGACAGCCTGACAGGAGATGGGTTTGGAAATTAGGGAATGACTTCCATGATATCTGAGAAAGTTGTAGAGGAGAAAAAAATGTAGAAGAACACGTGTCTACGTGTACCTCACTCCTCATGGTAATGTACATGCGCGTCAGTGAAAAAGACCAATAAAAAGGTGTTAGCATGTGGACGTAATGTGCTGTTCCAGTCTCTTCTGTATCTAAGGTCCATCACCGTTCCCTTTGGATCGCTACGTTAATTCGGTGCTCTCCGATACACACGATCGAACAGCGGAGGAGTGGTACTCAAGCGTCAACTTTAGGTTACAATATCTCCGGATGTAATTAACATTTTACAATGCAACAAACGGCACTGATTACGTATTTGTTTATATGTTCAGATGTACTAACAAAACTAACGGGGTTCCATTTTTAAAAACGTAGGTTTGTGTTAAAAACATACTTCCGTGCATTTTTGTATGGTTTGTATTAAACAATTACACTACCCCCTCTCCTCACGTTCGGTCTGTGGAATCGGTTCGTCAATATTTGATGTGGTTTACGAAATATATCCAGCGGTAACGTTATGTGACTCACCCTGTATATACTCCTCAGTGGGAATCAGTTGGAACAGCCGCGAGGGGAAGCCGCGCAGTTTGAGGAGCCTTGCCACGGTTCTCGCGGCTCCCCCCGCCGGAGGTTCGTCTTTCCTCGGGCATGAATGTGTGTGCAGTCCTTAGTATAAGTTAGTTTAAGTTAGATTAAGTGGTGTGTGAGCCTAGGGACCGATGACCTCAGCAGTTTGGTTCAAGGAACTTACCACCACCTCAGTTGGAATAATTCATAAGGCCAGGACAAGCTTACTTAAGAATAGTTTACAAGAGATGTTCTAGGATAAAATTTATAATGAACCAAATGCTTCCGCAGCTCGTGGTCGTGCGGTAGCGTTCTTGCTTCCCACGCCCGGGTTCCCGGGTTCGGTTCCCGGCGGGGCCAGGGATTTTCTCTGCCTCGTGATGACTGGGTGTCGTGTGTTGTCCTTAGGTTAGTTAGGTTTAAGTAGTTCTAAGTTCTAGGGGATTCAAATGGCTCAGAGCACTATGCGACTTAACTTCTGAGGTCATCAGTCGCCTAGAACTTAGAACTAATTAAACCTAACTAACCTAAGGACTTCACACACATCCATGCCTGAGGCAGATTTCGAACCTGCGACCGTAGCGGTCACGCGGTTCCACACTGAAGTGCCTTTAACCGCACGGCCACACCGCCCGGCTAAGTTCTAGGGGACTGATGACCATAGATGTTAAGTCCCATAGTGCTCAGAGCCATTTGAACCAAATGCTATCATAAAATTTAGTTTATTTCATGGTAAATTAATAGCATTATTTTAAAAAACCTTTTAAGTTAATTAAAAGGAACATGAAACACCCATTCAAAAACCCACGGATCACTACAGGGATTATACACTGAGGAGGCACAAGCTGTGGGATACTTCCTAATATCGTGTCGGATCTCCTTTTGCCAGGGATAGTGTAGCAACACAACGTATCATGGACTCAAAAAGTCGCTGAAATCTGCTAAAGAAATACTGAGCCATGCAGCTACTATAGCCATCCATAATAGCGAAAATGTTACTGGTGCTGGATTTTGTACAACAATTGACCTCTCCGTTATGTCCCGTAAACTTTAGATGGGATTCATGTCGGGCGATCTGCATGGCCAAATCATTCTCTCGAATTGTCGAGAATATTCCTCGTGTCAGTCACGAGCAACAGTGGGCACATTGTTATTGTTGTTGCGGTCTTCAGTCCACAGACTGGTTTGATGCAGCTCTCCATGCTACTCTATCCTGAGCTAGCTTCTTCATCACCCAATACCTACTACAGCCTACATCCTTCTGAATATGCTTAGTGTATTCATCTCTTGGTCTCCCTCTACGATTTTTACCCTCCACGCAGCCCTCCAATACTAAATTGGTGATCTCTTGATGCCTCAGAATATGTCCTACCAACCGATCCCTTCTTGTAGTCAAGTTGTGCCACAAACTCCTTCCCAATTCTATTCAGTACCTCCTAATTAGTTATCTGATCTACCCATTTAATCTTCTACATTCTTCTGTAGCACCACATTTCGAAAGTTTCTATTCTCTTCTTGTCCAAACTATTTATCGTCCCATGTTTCACTTCCATACAAATACTTTCAAAAACGCCTTCCTGACACTTAAATCCATATTCGACGTTAACAAATTTCTCTTCCTCAGAAACGTTTTCCTTGCCATTATCAGTCTATATTTTATATCCTCTCTACATCGACCATCATCAGTTATTTTGCTCCCTAAATAGCAAAACACCTTTACTACTTTAAGTGTCTCATTTGCTAATCTAATTCTCTCAGCATCACCCGACTTAATTCGACTACATTCCATTATCCTCGTTTTGCGGTTGTTGATGTTCATCTTATATCCTCCTTTCAAGACACTGTCAATTCGGTTCAACTGCTCTCCCAAGTCCTTTGCTGTTTCTGACAGAATTACAATGTCGTCGGCGAACCTCAAAGTGTTTGTTTCTTCTCCATGGATGTTAATACCTACTCCGAATTTTTCTTTTGTTTCATTTACTGCTTCCTCAATTTACAGATTTAATAACATCGGGGAGAGGCTACAACCCTGACTCACTCCCTTCCCAACCACTGCTTCCCTTTCATGTCCCTCGACTCTTATAACTGCCATCTGGTTTCTGTACAAATTGTAAATAGCCTTTCGCTCCCTGTATTTTACCCCTGCACCTTCAGAATTTGAAAGAGAATATTCCAGTCAACATTGTCAAAAGCTTTCTCTAAGTCAACAAATGCTAGAAACTTAGGTTTGCCTCTCCTTAATCTATCTTCTAAGATAAATCGTAGGGTCTGTATTGCCTCACGTGTTCCAATATTACTATGTAATGCAAACTGCTCTTACCCGAGGTCGGCTTCTACCGGTTTTTCCATTCGTCTGTAAAGAATTCGAGTTAGTATTTTGCAGCCGTGACTTATTAAACTAATAGTTCGGTAATTTTCACATCTGTCAACAACTGCTTTTTTTGGGATTGGAATTATTATATTCTATTATTATATAGTCTGAGGGTATTTCCATTTCCATAATATTCTCCTTAAGTACATCGCCTTTGTATAGACCCTCCATATACCCTTTCCACCTTTCTGCTTTCCCTTCTTTGCTTAGAACTGGGTTTCCATTAGAGCTCTTGATATTCACACAAGTGGTTCTCTTTTCTCCAGAGTATCTTTAATTTTCATGTAGGCAGTATCTATCTTACCCCTAGTGAAATAAGCCTCTACATCCTTACATTTTTCTTCTACCCATCCCTGCTTAGCCATTTTGCACTTCCTGTCGATCTCATTTTTGAGACGTTTGTGTTACTTTTTGGCTGCTTCATTTACTGCATTTTTATATTTTCTCCTTTCATCAATTAAATTCAATATTTCTGCTGTTACCCAAGAATTCCTACTAGCCCTCGTCTTTTTACCTACTTGATCCTCTGCTGCCTTCATTACTTCATCCCTCAAAGCTACCCATTCTTCTTCTACTGTATTTTTCCCCCATTCCTGTCAATTGTTCCCTTAAACTCTCCCTGAAACTCTGTGTAACCTCTGGTTTAGTGAGTTTATCCAGGTGCCATCTCCTTAAATTCCCATTTATTTTTGCATTTTCATCAGATTTAATCTACAGTTCATAACCAATAGATTGTGGTCAGAATCCACATCTGCCCCTGGAAATGTCTTATAATTTAAAACCCAGATCCTAAGTCTCTGTCTTACCATTATACAATCTATGTGATACCTTCTAGTATCTCCAGGGTTCTTCCATGTATACAACCTTCTTTCATGATTCTTGAACCAAGTGTTAGCTATGATTAAGTTATGCTCTGTGCAAAATTCTACCAGGCGGCTTCCTCTTTCATTCCTTAGCCCCAATCCATATTCACCTACTACGTTTCCTTCTCTTCCTTTTCCTACTATCCAATTACAGTCACCCATGACCATTAAATTTTTATCTCCCTTCACTATCTGAATAACTTTTTTTTTCTCAACATACATTTAACCAATTTCTTCGTCATCTGCAGAGCTAGTTGGCATATAAACTTGTACTACTGTAGTAGGTGTGGGCTTTGTGTCTGTCTTGGCCACAATAATGCGTTCACTATGCTGTTTGTAGTAGCTTACCCGCATTCCTACTTTTTTATTCATTATTAAACCTACTCCTGCATTACCCCTATTTGATTTTGTATTTATAACCCTGTATTCACCTGACCAAAAGTCTTGCTCCTGCTGCCACTGGACGTCACTAATTCCCACTATATCTAACTTTAACCTATCCATTTCCCTTTTAAAACTTTCTAACCTACCTGTCCGATTAAGAGATCTGACATTCCAAACTCCGATCCGTAGAATGCCAGTTTTCTTCCACATGATAATTGTTGTGGATTGGCAAGACAGCCAACCCACTATAAGGAAGCCGAAAGGCATGCGTTTAAGCTCACGCAGGGTGGCGTGAGGTCTGGAACAGGACAAAGAATTGAGACTAGCAAAAAACGTACGTAGCTTCTGGAATACTTAACTTTAATCCATAATTGGTGAACATCGCTCTTGACGGTACATGTTTTACAGAATCAATATTGACTGGTAACGGCGCCTTGCTAGGTCGTAGCAAAAGACGTAGCTGAAGGCTATGCAAACTATCGTCTCGGCAATTGAGAGCGTAATTTGTCAGTGAACCATCGCTAGCAAAGTCGGCTTTACAACTGGGGCGAGTGCTAGGAAGTCTCTCTAGACCTGCCGTGTGGCGGCGCTCGGTCTGCAATCACTGACAGTGGCGACGCGGGTCCGACGTATACTACCGGACCGCGGCCGATTTAAAGGCTACCACCTAGCAAGTGTGGTGTCTGGAGGTGACACCACATTCCTCCCCCGCAAATCGGCGTACGGTTGTGTTATAAGGCTTCCGCCCGCCGTGGGGAGGACCTCATGTCGACGTATGCGACGAGGTGGGGAGCCTAACAACAGGCAAGGCTGTGCCACCCGCACCCTGCCATTCGGTCTGAGAAGAGCTAGGAAACGCCTGAAAACCTACTCCAGGGTGCACGCCAACATGTGGTGATTGCGCCCGTAGAGAGACAGGAGGGGCCGAAGGGTCGACCTCCATCAGGCCGGGGCACCCGACGGGCGAAGACGACAAATGGACCGGACCGGGCAAGAGTTCCATGTCGGAGGACAGCTGGTCACGGGAAGCGATCGGCGGCCAGCGACCCAGGGAGGCGCCCGGCTGTTGCAGCGACGCGTCCACTGCGGGCGTCGCCGGCGGGAGAACAGGCGGCGGCGCGTCGCCATGGGGCAAAATGGAAGGCAGCGTCGGTAACACCTGGGGCTGAGGCGAGCCAGTAGATGGGTCCCCGGGGCGCTGACCGGACGGCACCGTCGCTGAAAGCAGACGGGGAGCGGCAGAACCCGTGCGACGACAGAGGCGCAGCTGATTGAGATGCCGACGCACCTCACCAGAGGCCTCCAAAACCAGATACATAGCGCGGCCGAGGCAGCGAAGAATGCGCCCTTCGAGCCAACGCCGTGAACCTCGATAGTTACGATAGTAGATAACGTCGCCCGGAGCAAAAGCAGGTGCCTGCCGCTGCACAGGAACCTGATGCGGCGGATGTAGCAAAGACATCAAAGTTCGATGAGGACGACCGTGAAGCAACTCAGCCGGCGAGCGACCATCTCGGGGCTGAGAGCGATACGAGGACAAAAGGAGCAATAACGCGTCCTCCCGAGAATGCGACTTTTTCAACTTCAACATCCGTGACTTGAAAGTCCTGACCAATTGTTCAGCGGCACAGTTTGACTAAGGAGCAATAACGCGTCCTCCAGAGAATGCGACTTTTTCAACTTCAACATCCGTGACTTGAAAGTCCTGACCAATTGTTCAGCGGCACAGTTTGACTGAGGCGAAAACGGCGCGGATGTCAGATGTTGAATACCATTGGCCTTGCAGAATGACTGAAATTCTGCGGACATGAATTGTGGGCCATTGTCGGAAACAATAGTCTGTGGACGACCTTCAATGCAAAAAATAGCAGATAACGCTTGGATGGTGGCATATGACGTCGTGGAAGACATCCGGACAACAAAAGGAAAATTACTGAATGAATTTACCACAACCAACCATCGAGCATTCCAGAATGGACCAGCAAAATCGATGTGTAAGCGTTGCCAAGGGGAAGTGGCTTTTGGCCATGCAAAGAACTTCCGCGGTGGTGCGGATTGTTGTTCGGCACACGCCATGCAAGAAGAGCACATATTCGTAATCGCAGCATCGATTCCGAACCAAGTACAGTGCTGACGAGCAAGTTGTTTCGTTCTCACTATACCCCAATGTCCTTGGTGGAGAAGCCGTAAGACAGAGGACTGTAACGAACGTGGAACACGACCCTTGGACTGATCATTATCAGAACGCAACAGCAAAACACCACGTCGAACAAAAAGTCTGTCCTTGTGAGCAAAAAATCGGCGAACCAACGGATCCTCGATCCGTGACTTTGACAAGGGCCATTGCGTCGCAACAAAACGCAGAACGGTAGCAAGGACAGGGTCAGCAGCTGTGGCTGTAGCTACACGACGAAAATCAATCGGAAACGTTTCGACCACGTCATCGGTTTCCGAATCAATGAACATGCAAGCAAGTTCGGAGGAATCGAATGCTCTATCCTCAGCAACAGGCAAACGGGACAACGCATCGGCGTTTCCGTGCTTAGCAGTGGACCGATACAAGATATCGTAGCGGTACTGCGAGAGGAAAATAGACCAGCGAATGAATTTCTGCACTGTACGCGGAGGTACAGGCTTGTTCGGATGAAAAAGCGATGTCAGAGGTTTGTGGTCTTTGATGATGGTAAAGTGACGACCATACAAGAAATCATGAAACTTAGTAACACCAAATACGAGAGCCAAGGCTCCTTTCTCGATCTGTGAATAATTTCTTTGCGCAGACG
Organism: Schistocerca serialis cubense; assembly: GCF_023864345.2. Classification (NCBI taxonomy): domain Eukaryota; kingdom Metazoa; phylum Arthropoda; class Insecta; order Orthoptera; family Acrididae; genus Schistocerca; species Schistocerca serialis. The sequence goes on from NC_064643.1 coordinate 159,946,873, forward strand.
AGAGCAATTTGGACGCAAAGGCAATAGGGCGATCGTGCGAACCAGCTTTGTGCGCAACCACAGCACCGATCCTGAAATCCGATGCATCTACCATCAACAAAAGGAGTTTCTGGGAATCGAATGGCGTAAGGCAAGTATTGGAAAGCAACGCCGATTTCAACTGGCGAAAGGCACGTTCGCATTCCGTCGTCCAGACGAACGGAACACCTTTACGGCGTAAGCGATGAAGCAGAGCTGAAATGGAAGAGGCGTGGTGCACATAGCGATGATAATAATTGATTTTTCCCAGCACACTCTGTAGCTGCTTCAAATTCTGTGGCGAAGGTAAGTCAAGTATGGCACGGAGGTGCTCGGGACTGGGATGTATGCCTTGGGCATTGATTACATGTCCCAGGTAGGGTAAGTCACGAGCAGAAAACACACATTTGTCCTTCCGCAAGCGAAGACCATGTTGTCGCAAGACCTGAAATAATGTTCTGAGGTTGGCTAAATGTTCTTCTTCCGTCTTTCCGGAGATCACAATATCTTCCAGATAGTTTGCTGCAGTAGGGACCGACGCACAAACAGTTTGCAGATACTGCTGAAACAATTCAGGGGCGGATGCACACCCGAATGGCAGTCGTTTGAAGCGATACAAACCAAGATGCATGTTAACCACCAAAACGCACTGGGATTCTTCGTCCACCGGTACGCATCTGCTAGGTCCAACTTCGAAAAATATTTACCCGGGCACAGTTTGTCAAAAAGATCTTCCGGGCGGGGTAATGGAAAAGTTGCAATCACTAGTTGTGGATTGACTGTTGCCTTGAAGTCCACACAAAGTCTCAATTTCCCGGAAGGTTTTGGCAAAATTACTAAGGGTGAAGCCCAGGGAGAAGCCTGCACACGTTCAATCACACTTTGTCATTCCAAATCGTTTAACGTTCTTGCGACCTCATCACGCAATGCATGGGTAACATTGCGCGCTCTGAAAAATTTCGGTTGCGCGTTGACTTTCAGTTCCAAATGTGCTTTATAGTTCTTAGCGCAACCGAGGCCCGGTGCAAAAATGTCTGCAAACTCTTCACATAGACGAGAAACACTGTCTGAAGGCACAGTCTGGTTCACTGATAGGACCTGATTGACTATAGACAAGTTAAACAACTGAAATAAATCCAAACCAAACAAGTTCACTGCAGAAGAAGAACGAAGTACGTAAAATGACACAAGTTTTGTTTGTCCCTTGTATGTTGCAAGAAGGCTGCACTGCCCTAACACTGGGATAGCTTGTCCTGAATAACTATTTAACTTAACATTTGCGGCACACAATGGAGGTGTGCCCAGCTGTTTGTACGTGTCTTGATTGATCAGTGAAACCGCAGCTCTGGTATCGAGCTGGAATGTTATCACTTTGCCGTTAATGTCCAAGTCGACAAAAAGTTTATTGTCCTGCTGACGACAAGAGCGACTGTCTCGTGCAACGTGAACTGACACTGGTACAGAAGCTCTTGCGACTTGACGGGATTTCTGGCGATGTCGACGCACATTGTTTGTGGGACGAACACAGTCACTGTTAGAGAGAGTGGCACTGGGTGGAGTGGAATGAACTACATGAATTTCCATGGGCAAAGGGTCACGAGCCTGAGTATCCTTGGTTCGATTCCGCTTCCAGCGCGAAGCAAAGGGCCTGGAATGGTTGTGAGTGTCCCATCTGAGCTTTTTCTGGCAAACACTTTGAACATGTCCTTTTTTATTAGAGAAAAAGCAAATAGCTATGCGTGACGGGCAATTCTGCCGCGAATGTCTAGTAGCACACTGTGGGCATGATTTTATCACTGCATTTGCTTGCTTGCACGGCACATGTGGTGGAGAGCTTGGCGGCAGCTGCGCGGACGGGCGTGAGGGCTGTTTACTGTTCCGTGGCGGGCCGATTAACGTAACACACGGCCGGTGAAGATTCAAATGATTCCTGAGCAAAGTCAAGTGTGTCCTGTCGATCCAATATGTCCATCACTTGTTGAAGGGAGGGACTGACTAGTTTCAAAATCTGTTCTCTTATACGAACATCAGAAACATTCTGTGCAATTGCATCACGTACCATAGTATCTGAATAAGGGAGTCCACATTGACACTCAAGTGCACAATCCCTAGTAAGGCCTTTGCAACCCACTCCCGATTAGTTTGAGCGGCCGTACGTTTTGTACGAAAGAAGGTATACCTATTTGCAACTACATTGACTGATTCTTTGAAAGATGCATGTAATGCAGACAAAATTTCGTCGTAGGACAGAGTTGCTACGTCGCGTTGGAGAAATAATTTCACTATCACACGGTACGTCTGGACGCCTACGGCGGAAAGGAGAAAAGGCTGCCGCTCATTACCTTGAATTCTGTAGGCGGCGAGATGGAATCCAAATTGGCGTGACCACTGCATCCAGCTTTCCAGTGCAGCATCAAAAGGACGAAAAGTTGCTGCAACAGCATGTTGTGGCTGCGGTAGCGGGGGAGCGGCGGTCGCCGCATCGTTGTGCATCGCACGTTGACCCTGGACGAGCTGTCCAAGGGCATCCAATAAGGCCTGCGTCTGCTGATTCTGCAAGCGATAAAATTCGGACAGTACATCTGGAGATTGTGGCGAAGCCATGACACAAGTAAATCGGGGCAATATAGTTACGAACGCAGAATTCTCGTCGCCAACTGTTGTGGACTGGCAAGACAGCCAATCCACTATGACAGGTAGCCGAAAGGCACGCGTTAATCTCACGCAGGCTGGCGTGAGGTCTGGAACCGGTCAAGTAATGGAGACTAGCAAAAAAGATACGTAGCTTCTGGAATACTTAACTTTAATCCATAATTGGTGAACATCGTTCTTGACAGTACATGTTTTACAGAATGAATATTGACTGGTAATGGCGCCTTGCTAGGTCATAGCAAATGACGTAGCTGAAGGCTATGCAAACTATCGTCTCGGCAATTGAGAGCGTAATTTGCCAGTGAACCATCGCTAGCAAAGTCGGCTTTACAACTGGGGCGAGTGCTAGGAAGTCTCTCTAGACCTGCCGTGTGGCGGCGCTCGGTCTGCAATCACTGATAGTGGCGACACGCGGGTCCGACGTATACTAGCGGACCGCGGCCGATTTAAAGGCTACCACCTAGCAAGTGTGGTGTCTGGCGGTGACACCACAATGTGTAAGCCTAGGGACCGATAACCTCAGCAGTTTGATTCAAAGAACTTACCACGACCTCAGTTGGAATAATTGATAAGGCCAGGATAAACTCACTTAAGATTAGTTTACAAGAGATGTTCTAGGACAAAATGTATAATGAACCAAATTCTAACATAGAATTCATTTTATTCCATGATAAATTCATACCTTTATTTTCAAAAACATTTCCTTATAAGTCAATTAGAAAGAACATGAAATACCCATGCAAAAAAACACGGATCAATACAGGGAATATACACTGAGGTGGCACAAGCCGTGGGATACTTCCTAATATCATGTTGGATCTCCTTTTGCCAGGGATAGTGTTGCAACACAACGTATCATGGACTCAAAAAGTCGCTGATATCTGCTAAAGAAATACTGAGCCATGCAGCTACTATAGCCATCCATAATAGCGAAAGTATTACTGGTGCTGGATTTTGTACACCAATTGACCTCACCGTTACGTGCTGTAAACGTTCGATAGGATTCATGTCGGGTGATCTGCATGGCCAAATCATTCCCTCGAATTGTCGAGAATGTTCCTCATGTCAGTCACGAATAACAGTGGGCACATTGTTGTTGTTCTTGCGGTCTTCAGTCCAGAGACTGGTTTCATGCAGCTCTCCATGCTACTCTATCCTGTGCAAGCTTCATCATCACCAGTACCTACTACAACCTATATCCTTCTGAATCTGCTTAGTGTGTTCATCTCTTGGTCTCCCTCTACGATTTTTACCCTCCAATACTAAATTGGTGATCTCTTGATGCCTCAGAATATGTCCTTCCAACCGATCCCTCCTTCCAGTCAAATTGTACCACAAACTCCTTCCCCATTCTATTCAGTACCTCCTCATTAGTTATGATCTACCCATCGGATCTTCAGAATTCTTCTGTAGCACCACATTTGGAAAACATCTATTCTCTTCTATTCCAAACTATTTATCGTCCATGTTTCACTTCCATACAAATACTTTCAAAAACGCCTTCCTGACACTTAAATCTATATTCTTTGTTAACAAATTTCTCTTCTTCAGAAACGTTTTCCTTGCTATTGCCAGTCTACATTTTATATCTTCTCTACTTCGACCATCATCAGTTATTTTGCTCCCAAAATAGCAAAACTCCTTTACTACTTTAGGTGTCTCATTTGCTAATCTAATTCTCTCAGCGTCACCCGACTCAATTCGACTACATTCCATTATCCTCGTTTTGCTTTTGTTAAAAAAAAATGGTTCAAATGGCTCTGAGAAGTATGGGACTTAACATCTGTGGTCATCAGTCACCTAGAACTTAGAACTACTTAAACCCAACTAACCTAAGGACATCACACACATCCATGCCCGAGGCAGGATTCGAACCTGCGACCGTAGCGTTCACGCGGTTCCGGACTGAAGCACCTAGAACCGCACGGCCACACCGGCCGGCTTTGCTTTTGTTGATGTTCGGCTTATATCCTCCTTTCAAGACACTGTCCATTCCGTTCAACTGCTCTCCCAAGTCTTTTGCTGTTTCTGACAGAATTACAATGTCATCGGCGAACCTCAAAGTTTTTGTTTCTTCTCCATGGATTTTAATACCTACTCATAATTTTTCTTTTGTTTCCTTTACTGTTTGCTCAATATACAGATTGAATAACATCGGGGAGTGTCTCACTCCCTTCCCAACCACTGCTTCCCCTTCATGTCCCTCGACTCTTATAACTGCATTCTGGTTTCAGTACAAATTGTAAATAGCCTTTCGCTCCCTGTATTTTACCCCTGCCACCTTCAGAATTTGAAAGAGAGTATTCCAGTCAACATTGTCAAAAGCTTTCTCTAAGTCCACAAATGCTAGAAATGTAGGTTTGCCTTTCCTTAATCTATCTTCTAAGATAAGTCGTCGGGTCAGTATTGCCTCACGTGTTCCAATATTACTACGTAATGCAAACCGATCTTCTCCGAGGTCGGCTTCTACTAGTTTTTCCATTCGTCTGTAAAGAATTCGCGTTAGTATTTTGCAGCTGTGACTTATTAAACTGATAGTTCGGTAATTTTCGCATCTGTCAACACCTGCTTTCTTTGGGATTAGAATTATTACATTCTTCTTGAAGTCTGAGGTTATTTCGCCTGTCTCATGTATCTTGCTCACCAGATGGTAGAGTTTTGTCAGGACTGGCTCTACCCAAGGCTGTCAGTAGTTCTAATGGAATGTTCTCTACTCCCGGGGCCTCGTTTCGACTTACGTCTTTCAGTGCCCTGTCAAACTCTACACGCAGTATCATATCTCCCATTTTATCTTCATTTACATCCTCTTCCATTTCCATAATATTGTCCTCAAGTACATCGCCCTTGTATAAAACCTCTATATACTCCTTCCACGTTTCTGCTTTCCCTTCGTTGCTCAGAACTGGGTTTCCATCTGAGCTCTTAATATTCATACAAGTGGTTCTCTTTTCTCCAAAGGTCTCTTTAATTTTCCTGTAGGCAGTATCTATCTTACCCCTGGTGAGATAAGCCTCTACATCCTTACATTTGTCCCGTAGCCATTCCTGCTTAGCCATTTCGCACTTCCTGTCGATCTCATTTTTGAGACGTTTGTATTACTTTTTGCCTGCTTTATTTATTGCATTTTTATATTTTCTCCTTTCATCAATTAAATTCAATATTTCTTCTGTCACACAAGAATTTCTACTAGCCCTCGTCTTTTTACCTACTTGGTCCTCTGCTGCCTTCACTACTTCATTCCTCAAAGCTACCCATTCTTCTTCTACTATATTTTTCCCCCATTCCTGTCAATTGTTCCCTTATGCTTTTCCTGAAACTCTGTATAACCTCTGGTTTAGTGAGTTTATCCAGATCCCATCTCCTTAAATTCCCACTTTTTTTTGCAGTTTCTTTAATTTTAATCTACAGTTCATAACCAATAGATTCTGGTCAGAGTGCACATCTGCCCCTGGAAATGTCTTATAATTTAAAACCTGGTTCCTAAATCACTGTCTTACCATTATATAATCTATGAAATACCTTCTAGTATCTCCGGGCTGCTACGATGTATACAACCTTGTTTCGTGATTGGTTCAAATGGCTCTGAGCAATATGGGACTTAACGTCCGTGGTCATCAGTCCCCTAGAACTTAGAACTACTTAAACCTAACTAACCTAAGGACATCACACACATCCATGCCCGAGGCAGGATTCGAACTTGCGACCGTAGCGGTCAGGCGGTTCCAGACTGAAGCACCTAGAACCGCACGGCCACACCGGCCGGCTTTGCTTTTGTTGATGTTCGGCTTATATCCTCCTTTCAAGACACTGTCCATTCCGTTCAACTGCTCTCCCAAGTCTTTTGCTGTTTCTGACAGAATTACAATGTCATCGGCGAACCTCAAAGTTTTTGTTTCTTCTCCATGGATTTTAATACCTACTCATAATTTTTCTTTTGTTTCCTTTACTGTTTGCTCAATATACAGATTGAATAACATCGGGGAGTGTCTCACTCCCTTCCCAACCACTGCTTCCCCTTCATGTCCCTCGACTCTTATAACTGCATTCTGGTTTCAGTACAAATTGTAAATAGCCTTTCGCTCCCTGTATTTTACCCCTGCCACCTTCAGAATTTGAAAGAGAGTATTCCAGTCAACATTGTCAAAAGCTTTCTCTAAGTCTACAAATGCTAGAAATGTAGGTTTGCCTTTCCTTAATCTATCTTCTAAGATAAGTCGTCGGGTCAGTATTGCCTCACGTGTTCCAATATTACTACGTAATGCAAACCGATCTTCTCCGAGGTCGGCTTCTACTAGTTTTTCCATTCGTCTGTAAAGAATTCGCGTTAGTATTTTGCAGCTGTGACTTATTAAACTGATAGTTCGGTAATTTTCGCATCTGTCAACACCTGCTTTCTTTGGGATTAGAATTATTACATTCTTCTTGAAGTCTGAGGTTATTTCGCCTGTCTCATGTATCTTGCTCACCAGATGGTAGAGTTTTGTCAGGACTGGCTCTACCCAAGGCTGTCAGTAGTTCTAATGGAATGTTCTCTACTCCCGGGGCCTCGTTTCGACTTACGTCTTTCAGTGCCCTGTCAAACTCTACACGCAGTATCATATCTCCCATTTTATCTTCATTTACATCCTCTTCCATTTCCATAATATTGTCCTCAAGTACATCGCCCTTGTATAAAACCTCTATATACTCCTTCCACGTTTCTGCTTTCCCTTCGTTGCTCAGAACTGGGTTTCCATCTGAGCTCTTAATATTCATACAAGTGGTTCTCTTTTCTCCAAAGGTCTCTTTAATTTTCCTGTAGGCAGTATCTATCTTACCCCTGGTGAGATAAGCCTCTACATCCTTACATTTGTCCCGTAGCCATTCCTGCTTAGCCATTTCGCACTTCCTGTCGATCTCATTTTTGAGACGTTTGTATTACTTTTTGCCTGCTTTATTTATTGCATTTTTATATTTTCTCCTTTCATCAATTAAATTCAATATTTCTTCTGTCACACAAGAATTTCTACTAGCCCTCGTCTTTTTACCTACTTGGTCCTCTGCTGCCTTCACTACTTCATTCCTCAAAGCTACCCATTCTTCTTCTACTATATTTTTCCCCCATTCCTGTCAATTGTTCCCTTATGCTTTTCCTGAAACTCTGTATAACCTCTGGTTTAGTGAGTTTATCCAGATCCCATCTCCTTAAATTCCCACTTTTTTTTGCAGTTTCTTTAATTTTAATCTACAGTTCATAACCAATAGATTCTGGTCAGAGTGCACATCTGCCCCTGGAAATGTCTTATAATTTAAAACCTGGTTCCTAAATCACTGTCTTACCATTATATAATCTATGAAATACCTTCTAGTATCTCCGGGCTGCTACGATGTATACAACCTTGTTTCGTGATTGGTTCAAATGGCTCTGAGCAATATGGGACTTAACGTCCGTGGTCATCAGTCCCCTAGAACTTAGAACTACTTAAACCTAACTAACCTAAGGACATCACACACATCCATGCCCGAGGCAGGATTCGAACTTGCGACCGTAGCGGTCAGGCGGTTCCAGACTGAAGCGCCTAGAACCGCACAGCCACACCGGCCGGCTCTTTCATGATTCTTGAAGCAAGTGTTAGCTATGATTAAGTTATGCTCTGTGCAAAATTCTACCAGGTGGCTTCCTCTTTCATTTCTTAATCTCAATCCATATTCACCTACTACGTTTCCTTCTCTTCCTTTTCCTACTATCGAATTCCAGTTACCCATGACCATTACATATTTATCTCCCTTCACTATCTGAATAATTTCTTTTATCTCATCATACATTTAATCAATTTCTTCGTCATCTGGAGAGCTAGTTGGCATATAAACTTGTACTACTGTAGTAGGCGTGGGGTTCGTGTCTATCTTGACCACAATAATACGTTCACTAAGCTGTTTGTAGTAGCTTACCCGCATTCCTATTTTTTTATTCATTATTAAACCTACTCCTGCATTACCCCTAGTTGATTTTGTATTTATAACCATGTGTTCACCTGACCAAAAGTCTTGTTCCTCCTGCCACCGAACTTCACTAATTCCCACTATATCTAACTTTAACCGATCCATGTCCCTTTTTTAAATTTTCTAACGTACCTGCCTGATTAAGGGATCTGACATTCCACGCTCCGATCCGTAGAACGCCAGTTTTCTTGCACTTGATAATGACGTCGTCTTGAGTAGTCTCCGCCCGGAGATCCGAATGGGGGACTATTTTACCTCCGTAATATTTCACCCAAGAGGAGGCCATCATCATTTAACTATACAGTAAAGCTGCATGCCCTCGGGAAAAATTAGGGCTGTAGTTTCCCCTTGCTTTCAGCCGTTCGCAATACCAGCACAGCAAGGCCGTTTTGGTTAGTGTTACAAGGCCAGATCGGTCAATCACCCAGACAGTTGCCCCTGCAACTACTGAAAAGGCTGCTGCCCCTATCTGTATCGCTGAGGCACGCAAGCCTCCCCACCAATGGCAAGGTCCATGGTTCATGGGGAGTGTGGGAACATAATCATCCATAAAACTTCCATCGTTGTTTGGGAACACGAAGTCCATCGATGGCTGTGAATGGTCTCGAAGTAGACGAAAATAACTATTTACAAGCAATGATGGGTATAGTTGGACCAGAGGACCCAGTCCATTCCGTATAAACATAGTCCACACCATTGCGGAGCCACCACCAGCTTGTACAGTGTCTTATTGACAACTTGGGTCCATGGCTTCGTAAGGTCTGCACCACACCCGAAGTTTAACATCAGCGCTTACCAACTGAAACCGGGACTTGTCTCGCCAGGACACTGTTTTCCAGTAGTTTAAGGTTTAACTGATTTGGTTACGAGCCCAAGACAGGGGCTCCAGGCGATGTCTTGCTGTTAGCAAAGGCATTCGCGTCTGTCGTTTTCTGCCATACGCCATTAACGCCAAATTTTCTGCAGTGTCCTAACGGATACTTTCGTCACATGTTCCACATTTATTTCTGCGGTTGTTTCAAGCACTGGCAGTGTTGCTTGTCTGTTAGCACTGACAACTCTACACAAACGCCGCTGCTCTTGGTAGTTAAGTGAAGGCCGTCGGCCACTGCCTTGTACGTGGTGACAGGTTATGACTGAAATTTGGTATTGACACTGAGGGTCTGGGAATGCTGAATTCGCTAATTGTTTCCGTGATGCAATGTCCGATGCTTCTAGCTCCAAGTACCATTCCGCGTTCAGAGTCTGCTGATTCCTGCCGTGCGGCCATAACCACGTCGGACTCATTTTCACGTGAGACTCTTGAGTACAAATGAGAGCTCCGCCAGTGCACTGCCCTTTCATTCCTCGTGTACGCGATACTACCACCATCTGCACATGTGAACATAGCTATCCCATGACTGCTATCACTTCAGTGTATTATCTTGTGAAATGAAAAGGGTAGACAAGGACAATTAGAGATGTTCAAGTGTTCAAATGTGTGTGAATTCCTAAGGGACCAAACTGCTCTACACTTACACACTATTTAAACTAACGTATGCCTCGAACAACACATATACGCGTGCCTGAGGGAGGACTCGGACCTCCCGCGGGAGGTCCCGCGCAGTTAGTGATAAGGCGCCTCAAACCGCGCGGCCACTCCACACGGCAATTAGATATCCAGGAATGTGTGATCTGAGGTTTTCCCGGCGTACAGAAAACTTGAAAATTTCTCGGGTATTCAGCCGGGTAGCGTCGTCCAAAAGGCGCGATATTTCGGCAAGGCGACTTCTTGCCATCTTCAGGCGTTCTTGGTGTCTGATTGATCTCTGATCGATGCTGACTTTATATAATCTCCACCCCCCTCCCGCAATCTCCGTCTGGGCATTTCCGAGCGGTCCGCAGCCGGCGATGAGGGAAGAGCGGCGCTGCGTGGTGGGGGAAGCACGGCGCCCCGCGACACATCATGGGCCGCAGTCCTACCGCGGCTACAGCCGCTAACGGAAATCTGCCGTCGTGGTGAGAAATGCTTCTTCTTCTTCTCTTCTTCAGGTGTCCTGACAGGAGCGGATTTCCGTGCAGACTGTCGTTGTGTTTTAATCATACTCAAAGCTGGATCCCATGCTTTGCTTAAGGGGAGCCGGAGGTGGTCATATCCAAAAAATTACGATTTTTTTTTTTGCTACCGAAAATTAATTGGCACATTACTCTTTAATGTAAACTTTGAATTATTGTTCTACTCGCCCTAGAAGTGGAGTTATTACCATTTTCCCCCACGCCTGCAGAGGAAATGGTCGGCCGCTGAATGCATCTAACACCCTCTCGTGACTTCCTGGCGAACTGCTTGGGATTTTCTCGGACTGTTACGCATACAGCGCCTTATGTTACGCATACAGCAATTGTGCAAGGGTTGGCTACATTGTTTTCTGTGACAAATATTACCCGTATTTCCGTACAGCTTACTCCTATTTTCCTCAAAATTTCGAACATCTTGCTCCATTTAATATTGTCGTACACTTTTGTTCTGGTTACGATGCCACGTTTTAGTAACCGTGTATGTAAGAAGAGGAAGAACGTAGGGAAACGAAAATTAACAATAATACCAAGTTGCGATACTGCAATGAATAAGAGCGCGGAACATCGTCTCTTTGCTCTTTACCGTTTCGAATTAGTTCAGTGTTGCGCCTGTTGTTGGTAGTATTATACTTCTTGTATAAAGCGGGTAGTATGCAGTATGTACAAGAATCAGGAGGGAACAATAAAACCAATTTTTCATGACTTAGCACAGCAAGAATTGTTACACAAATGTCTACACGGAAAGACGCAGAATCCTAATGAGAGCGTAAACAATTTGATTTGGAAAGTGATTCCTAAAAGGGTGTTCGTAAGCATAAAAACACTGCACTTTGGCATTTATGATGCAATAGCAACCTACAACCAAGGGAACAGTGTGAAGTGTGAAGTTCTGAAGGCATTAGGATTTACAGCTGGGGTGAACACTGTACGAGCACTAAGAAATATTGACAGAAAAAGGATAAGAGGAGCAGAAAGAAGAGAAAGGCATATGAAGTATGGTGGAACAACAGGCCAGAAAAGAAGACAGAAGAGGAAGCTTTTGGAGGATGAAGAAGAAGACCCTGATAATCCATCCTATAATGCAGGAATGTATTGAGAAACTTTGATAGCCATTTCCTGTAAATTAGAAATTTTCGAATATAAGGAACATTTTCTCAAAATCCACTCAAGCTAGAGAGATGAAATTTTTATACAGCACTCCTAGTGGTCAAACTTATATTGTAACACAGCCATTTGGCAATATGTTCAGTAGTTTGATTTCAGTTTAATTATAAAGCAATTATTTGTAAAAAAAAATTGGGTCATTAATAAAAAAATAATTGGAAGGAAACTAGAAAAGATACTCCAAAATCCCTCTGTCATAACTGCAATACTAAACCACTTTATATGCAAAAAAAATTCAAATTTTTCTCTTTGGTAGTTTATTCGTAAATGTTCCTCAAACTTAGTGATTTAAACATGGGCAGCATAGGCACCTCCGGCTCCCCTTAACTGGAAACCACTGTCTTTATTTATTAGTTCGTCATGCAGCCGGATCTCTACTGCCTCTTTGAGGAAATCCCAGAAGGTGTTCGATTGCTGTAACACCTTTGTGCCATCGTAGTTCACCTCATGTCCATGTGAGGTGCTGTGCCACGGCGGACTTGGTCGGCTGTGAGGCGTTTATGCTCACTACATCTCTCCTGTACCGTCTCGCATTGGCAAGGGATGCTCTAAACTCCTGGTCTCCGAAGTCCTAAGTCGTCTTTTACTGATCCTAATAATGTTTTCGTTTTGGATGGATGGCGAAATACACACTTGACGTTATATTTTCTGAGTATTCTGCCTATCTTTGCCGATGTGTTGCCGACATATGGTATGATCACTGTCGCAACCGGTTTGCCTTCGTCCTCGGAAGGCTGCGGTCTCGGCTTCTTCGGTCTTAAAGGCGCATTTTATTTGCCGGTTGTTGTAACCGGTCGTGCGGAACACGGCCTGCATGTGCTGCAATTCAGCCGCTAGGCTGTCACAGTCCGAGATTTCGCGTTCTCTGTGCACCAGAGTGCTTAGAACACCCTCTCGCTGTGAAGGAGTATGACAGCTGCAGGTATGCAGGTACAAATCAGTATGTGTAGACTTACGGTAGACGCCGTGTCCTAGTGTGCCATCTGGTCTTCGCTTGACGAGCATATACAGAAATGGAAGCTGGTTGTTTTCTTCTACCTCCATCGTGAACTTGATCTTCTGGTGCAGCGAGTTCAGATGCTGCAGAAAGACTTGGAGGCGTTGTCGTCCGTGAGGCCAGATTACGAATGTATCGTTTACATATCGAAAAGAGCAAGAGGGCTTGTAGGCTGCCGACTCGAGAGCTTCTTCTTCAAAAGCCTCCATAAACATATTGGCCACTACCGGTGATAGCGGACAGCCCATCGCTACTCACTCAGTTTGTTCGTAGTAGTTCCCATCGAACGGAAAGTATGTTGACGTAAGTACGATTTCGAAAACTTTCATTACTGTTGGTTCGAATTGCGGGAGAGGGGTGGAGATTATGAAAAGTCGGCATCCATCAGAGATCAGTCAGACACCAAGAACGCCTGAAGATGGCAAGAAGTTGTCCTGCCGAAATATCGCGCCTTTTGGACGACGCTACCCGGCTGAATACCCGAGAAATTTTCAAGAGATCCAGGAATAGTTGCGTATTACAAAAATTAATCAAAATTATTCAGAAATGTTATTAAAAAGTCAAGGAACATGCAGATAATGTCAGAAATCAACAATTACGACAACAAACGTAAGGCTATATAGACTGTAGAAAAACGAGAGAGAGGTCCACCAGCTATAGAACAGTATAACAGGATCATAAATGATGAATCAGAGCTGTCAAATGGGTTTAATAATCATTTCTTAAATACAGTAAAAAACGTGGGAGCAAACATTTTAACAGAAAAATCACAGTAGCATGTTGAAAAAACAACTCTCACGAAAGTCAATCATATGAATGTATCACATACTACTCTTTCTGAATTTATAAAAATTATATATTCTCTCAAAAATAAAAGTCATCTGTATCTAATTGTGTTCCCAGTAGATTACTATATATTTGTCTCAAATAATAAGCCCTTTCTTATTTGAAATATATAATGCATCACTAACTCAAGGTATTTTTCCAGGGAGACTGAAATATGGTTGAACGCCTCTTTCAGAAAAGTGATAAGAGGGATGTCAGTAACAACTGACTTGTTTCACTATTGACATCATTTTCCAAAACTTTTGAGATTGTGGTATATTCTAGAAAAGTCTCTCACCTGTGCAACAATAATATCCTCAGCAAATCACAGGTTGGATTTCAGAAGACTTCTTCCATTGGGAAATACAATTGCGTGCCCACTCACTAAGTTTTGCAAGCATTAAATAACAAAATTTCGCCGGTTGGCATTTTCTGCTACCTGTATAAGCCATTTGACTGTGTTTATCACAATATTCGTCTAGATGAAATGAAATTTTATAGGATTAGTATTATAACTAACCAATGGATAATGTCATATAGAAACAAAATAATGCATAAATTTACACTTTTTAACTCAACCATTGCAGTCTGAGGACATTACTCTTGCTAGAAAGAAATCACATATGGGATTCCACTACTGTTTATCACATACGTAAACCATCTTCCATATAATATACAACAAGCGGAATTAGTTCTTTTTGCATGTGACACTAGTATTGTAATTAGTCGAAGCATACATGCAGCAACAGAAGTAATGTGGTAAGCAATGTTCAAAAAAATACCATTGACAGAGTTTCTGCGAATGGTCTCACGCTTGATTTTCAAAATGTACAGCTTATTACGCTCTGTACGTCTATGGGTACTACACCAATGATAAGCGCAACAGGTGTTGAGAAAATAACACAAAGAGTGAAAACTTCAAAGTTAGTACATATTGATGACATTTGCAAAATCAAAAAAGGAAATTTTCGAACTCGTAAAACAATTTAGTTGAGCCACAATCATTTTAAATTTTGGGAAGAGACAAAACAGTAAGTTGACATTTCGCATAATTTGGAATAATGTTCTGGAGTATTGCATCTTTAATAAAGTCCTCATTGCTCAAAAACGTGCTATAAGGATAATATGCGGTGCTCACTCACTACAGTCTTGTAGACATCTGTTTAAGGAGTTGGATATTCTGACTACTGCTTCACAATATATTTATTCCCTACACCACATTAAGATTGTGTTTAGCATAACAAGGGGTGTACAATGCTGCAACCAAAATTTTTGATCACGTACCCAGCTGATATAAACTGTCTGATGGTTAGCAAAGTGGAATTTGATTGTAAACTGAAAAATTTTCTCCCTGACAGCTCGTACTCCACAGAAGAATATCTACTACAGTAATGAGTAAATGGTGGTGCGTAGGAATAACTAACTCAAAAGAAAAACTTATAGCTGATCAGCATGTTGGCATATTTACAACATAATTTTGAATATAAAATGACCCGTTCTACGTCATTCCGATGCAACTGATCCCTGGAACTTAATCGGTGCAGGGACGCTTACTTCACCAGCACCTCATTGAGGATCTAGCTCTGCTTGAAGTATCAATTTCCAGCAGTTGGTTCCTCATGCTGGCAGTTTCAGCATTACCATGAGGAGTAAATTCATGTGGAACGCGTTGGGATTATAACTGTGAAGGCAGGTTCTATGAAAGTAATGAACAGACGTCCTTAATGTACACTGTGATGCGTAGGTGCGGAATCACCATTCTGAAACAAAAAAGGGTCATAAACAGAAATTTAAAGTCGAATACTACGAGATAGTCTACTAGGAAAACCTGTGGTGCTATGTTTCCAAGATACAAAACCAAATTTTCCAATGGAAAGGAGGTTATGTAACATGTTAAACCATATAGAGAATACACAAGAAAAAAAATTGTCTTTCTTTTGAGCTCTGCTTCATTCATCCTCGACTATTGTTCCATTTTTCACAGATCGAGGCAAAAGGTAGTGATAACAACATGAAGTCTACAGAATCTACTCTATGAGTTGTCCAGCCCCTTGTGAGGTGGTTGTTACCCATTGTTCAGTAACACATGTGCTGGAATGCGAGCACAAACATAACTTCAACCAACACAAAAAACTAACAACAAATAAGGGCAAAATTTTTTTACATAATTTAGCTCGTTTAAATACCACGTATCACAATTATTCATCACGCACATTAGCGCATACCAATGTGCTCTCTATGTATCAGTGGTATGTTTTGTGGTAAGTGTGAGGGCACATGGAATAGTCCATGTGATGAACAGGATAGTTGTGTGGCATGGATAAAGCAGTGTGCTACTGAGGCCGTCAGAGGAATTAAGCACTACCTCAGCAGTGGCACCTAGTGTGGCGTTGGGTGTAAAAAATCGAGGTGTTTCATACAGGCTGAAGGTGGAAAGGCACTGTAAGATGAGGGAAATTGCAGGAAAAATATCGAGCAGAAACGGCAACTCAGTTCTTCACATCTGGCGAGAGTGACAGCAAAGTGATAGGAGTCGTAGGCTATACGTTTTTTCCCCGACTACAGGGAGTGGCTACGAATGAAACAAACCGAGCCGTGGCATGACTAACTTTCTAACTAGGTGCGGCCCTTATACGGCACATTTGCAGCGCGTTTCACCTACCGACATTGGCGGTTGCCAGTATAGGGAGTGTGGATATCCTGAACATTTTACTTTGGACTGTGGGCAGCACAGCCCCTTACGTAGAAACACACGAGAAATTACTACAAAGACACTACCAGAAGCACTCAGGGATGCAGACAAACGAGAACTATTAAACAAACAGACAGCTGAAATCTCCAAAATGGAACACCTTCTCTACAAAGAAATGCGACCATATCGACAACAAGTTAGACTCCAGCGATACGAATGCGTTAGTTCAGACGAAGACTCCAGAACAACGGGCGCTTCTATCACTACCACCAATAACGAGACGAACGAAGAATATTTACTACACTAAGTGATGAAATAGTAACACACAGACTACTTAGAACAGAAATCTATGAGAGCATTAAATGGGAGAGTTCGTGGCCGTGCATCACGCACCACGTTAAACCCGTAATTAGACATCATTAACATACAACAACAGTAAAGCGAGTAATCTAACTAAATAACACACAAACAGTGAGAAAACGGTGACAGAACTCAGATACAGGAACACTTACGCGAGAGATGAATCGACTCGTGACATCCGAGACGTGGATTTTCTCGCGCAATAAACGAATCATGGGATGCGCTGCCCACGAACGTCATCCTCGAGGACATATTCCGAGCCCACCTCCCTGAGCAACGCCGGTGAAGGAACAACTACTGTATCTCCAACACTATTCTTAGCTTTTTCTTTCTTTCCTCTAATTAAAAATTACAATATTATGTTGTAAGTTACCTCACCAACATTTTCCAATACACTTTCATTACTCACTGTTTCCATCCAGCTTATCCATTCCATTCTCCTCCGCATCTACATCTCAAACACATCTAGCCTTTCCTCATCTTCCTGTCCCAGTGTCCGTATTTCTGCCCTATAGAGTGCCATACTTCAGACAAAACACTTGCCATTTCTTTTCCCTTAGAACATTGTCTAGTTTGCCACGTAATAATCTCTTCTTTCTATTGATCGCTTCTTTCGCTGTAGCAACGCAAGTTTTCACCAGCAGATAGCATCTCGAGTCTTCAATAATCGTAGTCCCAAGATTTTGAAATGCTCTTATTTGAATAATAATTCCCAGTCTAATCTTAATATCTGGCACTCTTCTTCTTTTGCCGATCACCGTACTCTGTGTTTTTGCTGTATTGATCCTCACCCCGTATTCCACACAACGGTTATTCAGATCTTATTTAACATTTTATTTACAGTTCGTTCACTTTCTGCCACTAATACCGGTGTCATCAACAAACCCTACAGTTCTATTCTCTTTCCAGTAATAGACACACTTCTTTTTGCATCTTAGACTTTCACAATAATCTCTTCCAGGTATAAATTGAACAATTAAGGGGAGAGACAACTTTGTGTAGCGCTAGCGTCCCTTCCAATACTGCTACCTTCAGACATTTCATTTCCAATTCTTATTCTTAGTTTGTAGTGTAAATATAGGTAATGTACCAACCGTCTCTCTTTCCAGTCTCTTCCTTTCCTCTTCAAAATATCTATCAGCTTGTTCCTTTCCCTCTTGGAAATCCTAACGGTTCTCCCACAATGTACGTATCCAACTTGTCGTACAGCCTTCTATTCAGCTCTCTCAGGAATACTTTAGCTGCGTGAGAAATTAGGCTAATAATCCTTTACTCTTTATATTTTTTTGGTATTTCTTCTTTTCACCAACGTTGCAAGAAAGTCATCAGGCTATTCCACTCTGTCGTATGTCTCATTACAGAGGTATACTGTTTCCTGCCCTCCGATATTTCCCAAACTCTTCAGCACTTCTGCTGGCAAGCAAGTTGTCGATTTCACATGCCTTCTGATTCTTCAACTCATGCAGCACCTTTCCTACTTCTTCCAAGATGCAGTACCGCTTTCCATCTTCCGGTACCTGTTCCTCCTCTTTAAGCTGATTCCACTGGGTATATCATCCATCTCACAGAGCCATTCTACCTATTCTTGCCATCTGCTCAAAAAATCCTGTGGTCGTTCAGCTAATGCACCAACCACTCTTTTTATTTTAGTGTTAGTCTTCCTTCTTTTACTTTCAAAAATTATCTCCCTAGCCAATCTGCACATCATTTCACTCTTTCCCTCTCTCTCCATTTTCTCTATTTTCTCACATGTATCTTTCATCCGTCTTTCTCTTGCTTTTTCAGATTCTTTTCTTAATTCGTTATTAAGATCCTTGTACCTCTTTTTGCCTTCTTCATTTTCCACATTTTTTATAGTTTTTCTTCCTTCCATCTTTTTCACCGTGTTTTCCCTTATTCATTTTTTCCTGAGTCCTTTGGACACTTTAATTACTAGTACTTCTTTGGCAGAGTCCATGAGTCTTTCTCTCATTTTTATCCATTTGTCATTTACTCATTCTTCATTTCTACCTCTTTCCCATTTTTTCGTATACCTGTTTTCCAGTCCTGAAGCGTTACTTACCTCCTTGAGTATCTCCAAGTTTAATCTTCCTTTTGCTTTATCTCGCCACATTTTCTTCAACTTCATTTGTATTGCTAACATTATGAAATTGCAGCCTGAATTTATTTCTGCTACTAGGTAAGCGTTTTCATTCTTCAGACACCACACTTCCTGGACCTTTTTTGTATCAGGATGTAATCCGCCTAATACCTTTCTCAATTCAGATTTGAGATCCATGTATAGCGTGTGCTTTTGTTATTTTCAAATAATGTGTCACTCAATACTAGTGAATTTTCTTTGAAGAAGCTGATTAGCCATTTCCCTCTCTTACTTCTTACACCTAACCCAAATTTTCCCACCTTGTCTTCGCCTCTTCCTTCGCCCACCACGGCATTCCAGTCACCCATAACAATTATTCAGGCATTTATACTTTTTTCCTCAATAAATTCTTCAATCTTCTCATAATATTATTCCACCTCCTCATCTCTATGCTGGCTGGTCTGCATGTATACCTGTATTAATCCATCTTTCGAACTACTCTGCAGTCGTATCATCATCAATCTTCCATCAATATACTGCACCTTTATTACCTTTTCTTTATTTCCTTTCAAACAGTATTCTTACTTGGTTTTCACATTCTTGATTTCCCCTGTGTAGAAAGGCTTATAATCTCCGTTCTCTCCCCATCTGACTTCACACGTACCAAGCGCATCTAATATGTCCGTTTTCATCTTCTGGTTTGCATTTTCCAGTTTTCCTGCTTGTAGCAGTGTGAGGGAAGTCCACGTTTCATCCTTTTCCTTCCTTCCTTCATTCTCTCCTCCTTCGTTTCATGTATGTATTATCTCAGTGTGTTCCCTTCCCGGAGATCCGAGTGAGGTGAGGCTTTAACTCCGGACTCGTTTACATGGTGGGGCATACCTTGTAATGCTTGGGAAATTAATCTAGTGGTGTCCCCTCCCGTACCACATTGACAATAGATTGTCCAGCCTAAAATCAGTCACTCACTAATAGTCAGACGCTGTCTGCAGCCGCCCCTCTGGGGTACTGTTGTTGTTTGTACATTTTTGCTCCCAAAGAGAAATATACACTGACGCGCCAAGGAAACTGTTATAGCCATGAGTATTCAAATACCGAGATATGTAAACTGGCAGAATACGGCGTTGCGGTTGGCAAAGCCTGTTAAGACAAGTGTCTGACGCAGTTGTTAGATCGGTTACTGCTGCTACAATGGCAGTTTGAGTTTGAACGTGGTGTTATAGTCGCCTCATAAGCGATGGGTCACATCTTCTCCGAGGGAGCGTTGAAGTGGGGATTTCCCCGTATGATCATTTCACGAGTGTACCGTGGATATCAGGAAACCGGTAAAACATCAAATCTCCGACATAGCTGCTGCCGCAGAAAGATTCAGCGAGAACAGGATCAACCACGACTGAGGAGAATCGTTCAATGTGACAGAAGTGCAACCCTTCTGCAGTTTTCTGCGGCTTTCAGTGCTGGGCTATCAACAACTGTCAGCGACCGAACTAATCCACGTAATATCATCGACATGGGCTTTTGGAGCGAAAAGCCCACTCCTGTACCCTTGATGACTGCACGACATAAAGCTTTACGCCTCGCCCGTGAACACAGACACTGTACTGTTGTCTGGTTAGAAGAGTCTCGTTTCAAATTGTATGGAGCAGATGGACGTGTACGAGTATGTAGACAATATCATGAATCCATGGACCCTGCACGTCAGGAGAGGATTGTTCAAGCTGGTGGAGGCTCTATAATGGTGTGGGGCTTGTACAGTTGGATCGATATAGGACCCTGATACCTCTACGACTCTGACAGGTGACAAGTACGTAAGGGTCCTGTCTGACCACCTGCACCGATTCATGTACCTTGTGCATTCCGACGGACTTTGCCAATTCCAGCAGGACAATGCGACACCCCACACGACCAGAATTGTTACAGGGTGGCTCCAGGAATACTCTTCCGAGTTTTGAACACTTCCACTGGCCACCAAACTCCCCAGACATTAACATTATTGAGGATATCTGGGATACCTTGCAAATTGCTGTTCACAAGAGATCTCAACTCCCTTGTATTGCTACTGATTTGTGGACAGCCCTGCAGAATTCATGGTGTCAGTTCCCTCCAGTACTACTTCAGACATTAGTCGAGTCCACGAGACGTCGTGTTGCGACTCTTCTGCGGGCTCGCGGGGGCCCAGTACGGTATTAGGCAGGTGTCCAGTTTCTTTGGCTCTTCAGTGTAGTTTCTCTGCCAGATTCATCGTTCGAAAATACTCTTTCTCATCTGTCGCTGTGTGTATGGTCTTCACCGCCACATTGCATAAAATCAGAAACATGATAGGCAACGCTACACGTGTACATATATCGATAAAAATCTAGTTGGTCTAAAGCACACAGTTGATAAAATTGACACAGTCGATGAAATCCTCGTAGCATCCATGCACATTGGCGGTGAACATGACCCTCCCAGGCTTGCGGCGCAGCACTACGGCGCAGCTGTGTTGTTGACATAGAGGTGGCTGATCCGCTACGACGTTACATGTTTCGCCGCTGGGTTGCGTGTGTGTGTGTGTGTGTGTGTGTGAGAGAGAGAGAGAGAGAGAGAGAGAGAGAGAGAGAGAGAGAGGAAGAAAGAAAGAAAGAAAGAGAGAGAGAATTTCTAAGGGACCAAACTGCTGAGGTCATTGGTCCTTACACTTACACACTACTTTTCTTGTGACTTGGCAAGACAGCCAAGTCACTAGGAGAGGAAAGCGAAAGGCACGAGCTTAAGCTCCCGCAGGCTGGCGCGAGGTCTGGAACATTTAAGGGAATTAATAGTAGCAAATAAAGTACGTAGTTGATTTAATACTTAACTTTAATCCACAATCGGTGTACATCGCTCTTGTTTAGACATTATTACACTGAATATAAACTGGTAATGGCGCCTTCCTAGGTCGTAGCAAATGACGTAGCTAAAGGCTATGCTAATTATCGTCTCGGCAAATGAGAGCGTATTTGTCAGTGTAGCATCGCTAGCAAAGTCGGCTGTACAACTGGGGCGAGTGCTAGTAAGTCTCTCTAGACCTGCCGTGTGGTGGCGCTCGGTCTGCAATCACTGACAGTGGCGACACGCGGGTCCGACGTATACTAACGGATCGCGGCCGATTTAAAGGCTACCACCTAGCAAGTGTGGTGTCTGGCGGTGACACCACAACTTTAACTAACTTATGCTAAGAGCAAAACACGCACCCATTCCCGAGCGCGGACTCGAACCTCTGGCGGGAGGGGCCGTGCAATCCGTGACACGGTGCCTCAAACCGTGTGGCCACTCCGCACGACAGGTGTCGTGTGTAGCACAGGCTAAATGATCACATCCTGTGGTTACAAGTAATGAATAGCAGTACTCCACAAATGAAGGTGGATTTTTCAAAGTTCCCGCTATCACAATTAGGAATGCCATCTAAGCATGAATATAAAATTACCATTGGCATATGCTCCACGTAAAATCTATAGCAATTACGTACTGCGTGTTTATTGACACTGAGAAAACAGCAGTAATAATCAAAAATTTTAAAAACTCTTACCTTTAATTTACGAACATGCGTGACAGAGAAAGAAAACAGACTGATTCGAACGCTGATGCTAAACCGGCCAGACTTGGAGGGGTCCAGCGAAGTACATCACCCATGAAAAGGGGGAGGGGTGGGGCGTAGGAAAACATCACGCGGGGCGGCTCTAACTTCAAACATCATCTGATTCAGGTGCAAAGCCTTGCTGTGTGCTAGGTTTCTGTTACAGAGTCAACTGAAATGATATATACTATAAAAGTAATTTAGACTGGTGCAATTAAAGCTATGAATGGGTCGTAATAGTACGTACGTCAATGGGTCATCCAGCTCGAAGAGGATGTCTGCTATCCATGCTGTGCGTCAAGAATTACTGTAAACGGGAGCATTTAAGAAAACAGCAATAACGAAAATCGAATAACTGTGCTGAGTCCGAGGTCGTTATTTGGTATTTTATCTAAGTGATGAGACAGAATCTGTTATATATGCAGTCCTTGGTGATGTATGATAACCAAGCTTCAAATTAATGCGCTAGACGATGAAATACTAAATGTCTGCCACATGAGATACCCGTTAAGTGTAGGAAGCAAAGTGTACGTTCGTCACATAATGTGACGATTGTATGTGTGATAGGTTACCGACCAATAAGGTTTGGTTCAAATGGTTCAAATGGCTCTGAGCACTATGGGACTCAACTGCTGTGGTCATTAGTCCCCTAGAACTTAGAACTACTTGCTAGGCTACCACCTAGCAAGTGTGGTGTCTGGCGGTGACACCACAGTGGCAGCATCTTGTTGTACCAGTCATCCCGGACAAATAAAATTGTTTACACGTACGTGTTCAAAAAAATGTTTCAAATGGCTCTGAGCACCACGCGATTTAACTTCTGAGGTTATCAGTCGCCCAGAACTTAGAACCAATTAAACCTAACTAACCTAAGGACATCACAGACATCCATGCCAGAGGCAGGATTCGAACCTGCGACCGTAGCGGTCGCTCGGCTCCAGACTGTAGCGCCTAGAACAGCACGGCCACTCCGGCCGGCTACACGTACGTGTTATTTATTCCCTGAAATGTTATAATTTTCCATTTCTAAATTTCGTGAATTATTATTTCAAGGAGTAATCACAGTTGTATCTTACACAAAAAAGGACAAAAGCTCTCCAACAAGATCTCCACCCCCCTCCCCCCCCTCCTCGTGGTGCTGCATGGGAAACGGTGGTGGAATTTCGCTGCGCAAAGCAGATTAACTGCAGCACCACTGCCGCACAGAATTTAACGGATGACGGGCCCTTGTTCTCCAAATGCAGCCTTGGAAAAAGTCAATGAATCTTATGCAGCCACTAGCTTTCACATATTCTGTAACGAAAGAATAATAGGCCGGCTGCAGTGGCCGAGCGGTTCTAGGCGCTACAGTCTGGAACAGCGCTACCCCTACGGTCGCAGGTTCGAATACTGCCTCGGGCATGGATGTGTGTGATGTCCTTAGGTTAGTTAGGTTTAAGTAGTTCTAAGTTCTAGTGGACTGATGACCTCAAAAGTTAAGTCCCACAGTGCTCAGAGCCATTTTTTGAACGAAAGAATATTAGTCACAAATCGAGAACGTCTAAAGCTTTGTTCAGATGGAAGGTACCGTTGTTTTTCTCGTGTAATTCTCCATACGTTTCATATGGCACCTTAGCCCCCCCCCCCCCAATTAACAATGAAAATTACCAGCTGCACCAAGATGGCGGAATCCATAAAGGCCGCCATGCTGGTAACATACCCTCAAAGAATTTACCCCTTTGCCATTTCATCGTACTTGGGTTTCTGTTCATCCACCTGTTGCTTGGCGGTTTTTAAGGGGGGTGATGCCAGAGCTATGAAGCACCTATAGTTCTGGCGTAGCGCTAATTGCTTCGTGACCATGACAGGCAAATCTATGTTGTAGCGTGTATACGGCGCGACAGCTACTGCATTAGTCCGTGACACTAAGACTCGTACGAAATAGGCGCTATTGATGGGTGACAGGTTGTGTACCACCTAATACAACAGAAAAGTTAAGATGAAACCACAGCGTCTTCCAAGAACTTTGCGGTGATGCCTTTTCAACAGGCGCTGTATAGTTAATCCCTTCGTGACGCATTAACAAAAATGTGGTGGTGAGATGCTGCCCCTGTAATCAGCCCCCTAATAACTGACAGTAATATAAAATTCATAATGTTTTAACTGGAATTCAATCGAGCAACATCGACAGGCGCTTAAAGATCGCCAGGCCTCAGACAGTAAAATAAACTAGTTTTGAACGTGCGAATTGCTTGAGGGATAGTCAGCACTGTTGGCCACACAGATAACACAGACGCTTTTCATTGAATAACGGTAAGTCCGAATCCACGAGGAAATGCGCACGCCCAGCCACCTCATATCGCAATGGAAAGATGTGATGCTTCCATAAATAACGACTAGACAGTACTTTAGTTTCCTAGCCATCATGGTGCGAAGCAGAGAGATCTGAGCGATGTGATATGCTTTGCCAAAAATGTTGGTATCGAGGATCTGAATTTTCTGAAGCAGATTAAGGGAACCCCGTTCAATTTCCAAGAAAGCACCTTACATCTTCCAGTTAAGTGTAGCCATTTGGAGTAGAGACTGCTCAATTATGGCTCTCGAAGATCGATTACTGTTGCCCTCGAAATGACAGCATTCTCAAAACCCCGTAATTTCATCATCCAGCATTTGCCTTCATTGATTCGGATACTAGATACAAGGGAAATGGCATCCAACATAGTCCAGACCAACGAATTTTCAGCAGCAGAACAGAGTAACTCAATCAGATCCTCCACGTATGCATCGGGATCGTCACGCCCATGAAATTCCATACTCGTAACGGAGCGACGATCCTTGGAAAAAGGAGCACAAGTGATATAACAAACAACGACAGTGGAGACGTGCTCCCATAAGGAAAATACCTATCGATATTGATTGAGGGTGTCAGTTGGCCATTGACAGCTACAGAAACTTGGATACCCGTAAACAAATTAGACAAGACGCTGTGCACGTCAGTTGTAAACCACCGGTCTCCAGTACATCTACATCTACATCTACATCTACATGACTACTCTGCAATTCACATTTAAGTGCTTGGCAGAGGGTTCGTCGAACCACAATCATACTATCTTTCTACCATTCCACTCCCGAACAGCGCGCGGGAAAAACGAACACCTAAACCTTTCTGTTCGAGATCTGATTTCTCTTATTTTATTTTGATGATCATTCCTACCTATGTAGGTTGGGCTCGACAAAATATTTTCGCATTCGGAAGAGAAAGTTGGTGACTGAAATTTCGTAAATAGATCACGCCGCGACGAAAAACGTCTTTGCTGTAATGACTTCCATCCCAATTCGCGTATCATATCTGCCACACTCTCTCCCCTACTACGTGATAATACAAAACGAGCTGCCCTTTTTTGCACCCTTTCGATGTCCTCCGTCAATCCCACCTGGTAAGGATCCCACACCGCGCAGCAATATTCTAACAGAGGACGAACGAGTGTAGTGTAAGCTGTCTCTTTAGTGGACTTGTTGCATCTTCTAACAAGGAACCTCCCCATCGCACCCCCCTCAGATTTAGTTATAAGTGGGCACAGTGGATAGGCCTTGAAGAACTGAACACAGACCAATCGAGAAAACAGGAAGAAGTTGTGTGGAACTATGAAAAAATAAGCAAAATATACACACTAAGTAGTCCATGCGAACATAGGCAACATCAAGGATAATTTCAGCTCAGGAGCGCCGTGGTCCCGTGGTTAGCGTGAGAAATTGCGGAACGAGAGGTCCATGGTTCAAGTCTCCCCTCGAGTGAGATATTTACTTTCTTTATTTTCGCATAGTTGTGATCTGTCCGTTCGTTTATTGACGTCTCTGTTCACTGTAATAAGTTTAGTGTCTCTGTTTTGCGACCGCACCGCAAAACCGTGCGATTAGTAGACGAAAGGACGTGCCTCTCCAATGGAAACCGAAAACATTTGATCGCAAGGTCATAGGTCAACCGATTCCTCCACAGGAAAACACGTCTGGTACATTCTATACGACACTGGTGACGGCATGTGCGTCACATGACAGGAATATGTTGTCGACCCACCTAACTTGTACACTTGGCGAATGGGTAAAAACATTCTTCTACGTTGCCCGATTTAGGTTTTCTTGTGGATGTGATAATTACTCCCAAAAAGTGATGAAAACATGAGTTTGTCACATAAACTGCAACAAATGAATATAACAGTTTCACAATCACTCACTTTTCTCTGTGCTCTGTCAAAACGTATGTTTTCAAATTTTTCCGTGTGTAGACCGTCAAATCCTGCCTATGTCCAAGCAAATCTGAACATGTCCTGGAATTTTGGAGAGCGAAGTTGATTATGTATGAGTGTCTGAACTTTGATAATTGTCTGAAAATAAACAATCAAACTTTTCACTCGAAGGGAGACTTGAACCTAGGCCCTCTCGTTCCGCAGCTGCTCACGCTAATCACGGGACCACAGCGCTCCTGCGTTCAGTTTATCCTTGATGTTGCCTATCTTGCACATGGACTACTCAGTTTGTATATTTTGCTTGTTGTTTCATAGTTCCACACAACTTCTTCCTGTTTTCTCGATTGATCTGTGTTCAGTTTTTCAAGGCCTATCCACTGTGCCAACTTATAACTAAATCTGAGGGGGGTGCGATGGGGAGGTTCCCTTGTAAGTGTCCTGCCAATGAAACGTAACCTTTGGCTCGCCTTCCCCACGATATTATCTATGTGGTCTTTCCAACCGAAGTTGTTCGTAATTTTAACACCCTGGTACTTAGTTGAATTGACAGCCTTGAGAATTGTACTATTTATCGACTAATCGAATTCCAACGGATTTCTTTTGGAACTCATGTGGATCACCTCACACTTTTCGTTATTTAGCGTCAACTGCCACCTGCCACACCATACAGCAATCTTTTCTAAATCGTTTTGCTACTGATACTGGTCTTCGGATGATCTTACTAGACGGTAAATTACAGCCTCATCTGCGAACAACCTAAGAGAACTGCTCAGATTGCCACCCAGGTCATTTATACCTTCAGAAGGAAGCCATGGCTGGTCTCGTCGAACGCCTTGTCAAAAACCAAAAAGGCAGAGCATTAGGTACAGAAGTAACAGTGGCCACAAGTATGACACCTAGAATTTCAGGTACTCCAGTCAGAACTGTACGACCAGGAATACATCTTTGATGGCCTGCAACAACTTTCTCCAGCAACCCAGACAGCCGACTATTCACCGCCCTCGCCACGGACTAATAATCAAAATGTAAGTAATCAGGTGAAATTTATCAATTCCTGCCTGAGGAGAACTCCTAGGAATTAACACGACTTTGCTAACTTCAAACGAGATGTGCACTAATCCCTCTCTCAACAATTCGATCAGAAACAGTGTGAAAGTAGTACCCAACAAACGACAAAAGCGTACATACATCTTCCTAGGCAGACCATCCAATCCTAGCGATTTACCAAAAGGCGATCTGACAACAGGGTTATAGACGTCGCGCATCTAAACTCGCAGGATTATGAGTAAGTGCATGTCCAGCAACCAGAGCTCGAACAAAGAAATCGGATGACATAGTGACAGGGATGGGTACCTCATACAGGCCACACAGAATTGATGTAGAGCATACAATGTGTCTTTCGGTGCCACCACAACATTGCCATCCTTGGTCTTGAGAGAAAGGAGACATGATGTCGAATCAGATTATGTAGAGTAGTCAGTTCATCTACTACCATAGAACGTGGTTTGGATCACATCCTTAACCCTTCTATTTGGTGTTGGTTCAACCATAACAACTGCGCCTTTACATTCTTGATGTCTGCAGTCAATGGGGAGCCTGACGAGTAATTTCATAGACGCTACGAAAGAGAAAATAGTAAAATTCTTGTATCCTCCAAAATTCTTGCGCTCTATCAGCGCAGCATCGTATCAACATTTATCGAAGCCTCCGCTTTTCCAGTTGAATCCACCATTATGTTAGATGCCCGTGGATTGCTAACCATGGAGAGTGAAATGAGACGGCAGGACGACAGTGGAGTTGTTCAATTAACTTCTTTATTCCAGACTTTGGACGCAGTGCATTATGAACAGCTTGGTGGAGGCATCCAACTGCTCTTATGTGAAACAATAGACGTCTGGCATTGCCGAACCGCACAAGAGTAGGGCCGAGTGTGGTATCACTCGGATGCTGTGTCAGCGACGTCCCTGGCTGCGACCAGTGAACGGGTGGCCCCTGTTCTGGCGGATGCTCTCTTCTGAGCCACGAGAGGCTGGTTGAACAGCAGACTTCATGCTGCATTCCAGGATGTCGCTCCGTGTGTCACAGGCTTGTGGTGTAGGTTGTGATACTGAGACGAGAACATTTTAATACTTATAGGCTGGGTACTTATAGGCTACAGACTATGTTGGTTTGGTTCTTAGGGCATGTACTCTAAACACTTCACCGTGGTGGCAAGTGAGGAAGGGCTTCTACCTTTCTGCTAGTATATTGCAGTGTCAGCTGTTGTTATACCACATCCAGTTGGTGCTGCTTCGCAATGCCTGTCAGCTGTCTTTTTCTCCGCTACGCAAAACACTCTTGCCTGTCTGCGTGTGGCTCTGTTGCAACTCATTTCCGCTCTGGCCTACTTTATGACCAAATACGATCGATATGCTACATTTCCCTCCTTTTTATCAAGACCCGCTCCCTTGTTCCGACCAAACTAGATTATCCTTTTCACTAGAGTTCCTGGTGACCAGTCCTTCTGTCTCGCCTCCTAAGAATTATTCTAACAATTGGTTTCCCTACCCTATCACTTATTCTTACACTTTTCTGCAGGGCCCCTTGCCCTTGCCCAAGATGGAACTTGTTTCATTAGTAGACTTCATACACAATAACTTCAAACTCTCTATTCAAAACACACAGGCTAAATGAAGCAGTTATCCTCAATACTAACCCCTTCTCCGTTCATCTTCCTTCTGCTGCTTTCACACTCAGGGTATTCAATCCATTGGAGTCTGAACGGTGCCTGGGGTACGAACTCAGTCTTGTGCTTGATCTTCTACTCACCATACAAGGACTATGTTCAGAAGAATAAGTAAGGCTCCAGTTATTGATATGACAATAATCAATGTTGTCTCTTTCTGGTCTTGATTTTCCCGATATAAAGATTTCCAGAGACTCTCGACCCTCCTGCTGGTTCAGAGGCACGTTTATTGACTGCATTAATACCGGCTCTAGAGTTTGATAGTAAGCTGGTTAGATTCGCGGCAGGTACCACTTCGATGGGCTCCTCTGGCCAATACCAACGAGGCTGCGAAACATGCAGGTGAGTTATCCCTGACATGGCGGCGGGCAGACGGAAAGTAGGGCCCATTATCTCACACGTTGTTCCACTTAATAACAAACCACTCCCTTTTAGTTCTAGCCTCTTTGCTGACTTACTTTCCGCGGTCGAAACAACTAGCCAATACTACCATCTTGCCGAAGGTACAGTAAAACCAAAGCGCGCCGACCCACTGTAAGTACAATTCTGGCTCGATAACTTCTTTATTCAATTCTCTAACCTGATTTTGTCTCATTACCAATTTCACAGCCCCTATTATTACCGTATTCGGACAAACTCCGATTTCCCCTCGGTAGCATTTTTGTAACTTTGCTTCCCCCGTGTTTCTACATATCTTCTCTTGTCTTTTACAATTAGTAATAGTCGGTGCGTTTTTACTCTTACAGATTTGTTTAATGTCCCTTACTTGACAGGATACGGATGAACTATGTAGTACTCGTAATATGCTTCTTTTCCCTGCTACTGGTATAGAAACGGAAATGTAAACTGTCGCTCCATCAGTTCTCACCAATACTGTGGCTATCTTAAAATGAAAAGTAAGTTGTTGTGCTCGGGTTCTAAAACCAATCCCAACTCCGGCAATAGTTCCTACTGTACTACTTTCCTTAGACCCTCTACGTACTACTCTGGTGACAATAACTTCACCCCTGGACGACCTCTTAGAGCCTGCTGCATAGCTTCATGTAGTTGTGCTACTTTCCCTCGTGCTTCGCAAACATTATCTTCTACGGACTGCAACCATTTTGTCATGACTACTTCCCTATCTAAAACTTCGATTTGTAGTTCCCTGATATTCTGCTTATCTGAGTGTTCAAAAATGGGTCAAATGGCTCTGAGCACTATGGGACTCAACTGCTGAGGTCATTAGTCCCCTAGATCTCAGAACTAGTTAAACCTAACTAACCTAAGGACATCACAAACATCCATGCCCGAGGCAGGATTCGAACCTGCGACCGTAGCGGTCTTGCGGTTCCAGACTGCAGCGCCTTTAACCGCACGGCCACTTCGGCCGGCTATCTGAGTGTTCTGTAGCTCTGGTATACAGCATTACTTCTCCAGTCAGTAGTCGTAGCAGTCATTTATTATTCAATACGTCTTTCTCTAAACCTGTAATCTGCGTAGTGTGCCAGTCACTCACGGCTTTGTCCCCTTTTGCCTACTGCTTAACCTCTTCTATGGTGTCTTCACCCTTCAAATGTCTTCCTCATCAGTAGTGCAAAATATCGTTGTCATAATCCAATCTTCAACCTCGATCCAATCCCTCTTCCTTCACGTATGCAGAATAACTCCCTGTACGTGGCTATCTCATTCTTTAATTTTTAGTGCACACCAGGTATTCTCTTACGTACACCAGCACTTCCTTTGCGTATATTGTGCCTTTTCGTTTGCTGACTGAATCTGTCGAATGTTTCTTCCAATCTTCTCACCTTGTTACACATATCCCATGCATTGAATACCACCCGTATCATCCAGCGATGACTGGTGACCACTACATCATCCTCGTTGGCGAACGAAACACTTCCTTCCAGGTACTGGTTCCGTAACGCTACCGCCCCGACGAAGATCAGTAGTCCCGCTAGAAACCGCATTCTTTCGCCTTCTCTGGACCTCACCTATAGGCAGGAACAGCTATTACCTTCCTCTCCTTCGAATTCATTGATGCTTCGCATCTGCTCATTCTAATTACACTAAATCTGCAAGTAACCTCTTGTTGATGTTGTGGTCTTCAATCCTGAGATTGGTTTGATGCAGCTCTCCATGCTACCCTATCCTGTGCAAGCTTCTTCATCTCCCAGTACCTACTGCAATCTACATCCTTCTGAATCTGTTATGTGTATTCGTCTCTTGGTTTCCCTCTACGATTTGTACCCTCCACGCTTCCCTCCAATACTACATTGGTGATCCCTTGATGCCTCAGAACATGTCCTACCAACCGATCCCTTCTTCTAGTCAAGTTGTTCCACAAACTTCTCTTCTCCCCAATCCTATTCAATACCTCCTCATTAGCTATATGATCTACCCATCTAATCTTCAGCATTCTTCTGTATCACCACATTTCGAAAGCTTCTATTCTCTTCTTGTCAAAACTATTTATCGTCCATGTTTCACTTCCATACATGGCTACGCTCCATACAAATACTTTCAGAAACGACTTCCTGATACTTAAATCTATACTCGATGTTAACAAATTTCTCTTCTTCAGAAACGCTTTCCTTGCCATTGTCAGTCTACATTTTGTATCCTCTCTACTTCGACCATCATCAGTTATTTTGCTCCCCAAATAGCAAAACTCCTTTACTACTTTAAGTGTTCAAAATGGCTCTGAGCACTATGCGACTTAACTTCTGAGGTCATCAGTCGCCTAGAACTTAGAACTAATTAAACCTAACTAACCTAAGGACATCACACACATCCATGCCCGAGGCAGGATTCGAACCTGCGACCGGAGCGGTCGCTCGGCTCCAGACTGTAGCGCCTAGAACCGCACGGCCACTCTGGCCGGCTACTTTAAGTGTCTCATTTCCTAATTTAATTCTCTCAGCGTCACCCGACTTAATTCGACTACATTACATTATTGTCGTTTTGCTTTTGTTGATGTTCATCTTATATCCTCCTCTCAAGACACTATCCATTCCGTTCAACTGCTCTTCAAAGTCCTTTGCTGTCTCTGACAGAACTACAATGTCATCGGCGAACCTCATAGTTTTTAATTCTTCTCCATGGGTTTTAATACCTAGTCCCAAATTTTCTTTTGTTTCCTTCACTGCTTGCTCAATAGTAACCTAAAAATATTAAATTACAATCTCCTACGCCTTAATCCATATGGGTTCCTCGTTACCGTTTCATTCACAACCTCTTGTTTAGCTTCCGATACCTTTCTCCTCAGTCCCTCTTTCTTGTCCGCGTCTCCTATCCCTAGAATAACTTCCTGATCCCCTTTAAAGATTTCAACCGCCCTACATGCATAATTGTCGTTCTCGTCGGCAATTGAATCTTGATATTTACTGGCAATACAGTCTCTACCATTTGGTATGACCCCTGATATTTTGCAAAAAACTTCTTTGTCTTTCCCTTCGGGTCCGCAGCTCGTGGTCTAGGGGCTAGAGTTGATGCCTCAGGATCATTGGGTCCCTGGTTCGATTCCCGGCCGGATTGGGGATTTTCTCTGCCCAGGGGACTGGGTATTTGTGTTGTCTTCGTCGTCATCATCATCATCATCATTTGTGAGAGTGACTAGATTCGATTGTGAAAAGAAAATGGGCTATGTAAAAACTGGAACTTTTTACGGGTGCTAATGACCGAGCAGTTGAGCGCCCCTCAAACCAATCATCATCATCATTACCCACTGACTAAATTATAAAGTAGCATTTATGCCGTACGGTCCACTGCTTCTTCCTGTTCATCCAGTGCTCGTGTATTTCCCTTCTGGACTCTATTCCAGAGTTCCCGAAGCACTCGGGCGAATACCTTAACTGACTCTCCAGTCTTCCCTCTCTTCGTTTTCAATATGTCGAATGGTGATGGCATTTTACGACAATATACTACTTCATATGGCGATAATCCTGTACTGGAAGGCTGTTTTGAGTTGTAGGCAGTGGCGACGTACCTCAAACTGACGGCCCAGTTAGTGTGAGTCATCGTGGTATCCAGGCATCGTTCTAACTGTCCTATGCACTCTTTCAGGTGTCTCATTGTCTCGTGGATGGAGAGGACCCGTCCTTAACTTCTACACATTCAGTAACCCACAGTTACCTGACATGAAGTTCGTTCCCTGGTCTGTTACTGTTGGTTCAGGTATTCCAAACTTCAGTACCCAATTATTCTTAAGTGCTTGTGCAACTGTTGCTGCTTGCTGGTTTTCTATCGCGACTATTTCTATGTATCTTGAAAAATGAATTATGATTGTGAGTACATCGTATTCCCTGTAGGTGTTTTATTGAATCGATCTAAAACATCAATCCGCAGAAATTCAAACGGTGCAAACCTTTCCAGGAGTAGCCCCGTTCGATACAATTCCGCTCCCTGTGCACATTATATGCATCATATGCAGCACCACACATACTGTTTTACGTCTGTCTGCCTATTATTCCACAATACTTTTCTGCTACTCTTCTGTCGGTAGATATGCAACCTCCATGACCCGCTAATATGTGATAATGAGTTTCTTGTAGCACTCTATTCCTTATCTTCGGTGGTACCAATATCCACAATCCCAACTTGGTATCTCTGCATAGCAATCCGTCCTGCATACAAAACTGTGACTGCTAGATTACCTTTATGTTAATTTTGTTTAAGGTTTACGATTTCGTTAATACTTTATATTTTTCTTTATTGTTTGAAGTTAGTTCACATTATTTTATTTTTAAGTGTTTATGGTTTTGGCCTTTTAAAATACTGCTCACATTCGTTATCTGCTCTCTGCGAATTTTCTCATGTCTTACACTTATTACCCCGATATCTAATACAGCTACTATTCTACTTAAACCATCCGTATTTCTATGCTTCTTTCCATGTTTATTTGTGATTTTGAAATCCAATTCACTTAGTCCTTTTAATCATCATGTCAACCTACTAAAAGGTTTGTTTAACCACGACAACCATTTTAATCCCGCATGATCTGTTATTACCCTAAACTTTTTACCGTACAGACGGTAACATTGAAATACGTGGTTCCATAAAGTTTAACATCTCTTTTTCTGTTGTGGAATAAATGCTTTTCGTTGAATTTTAGTTTTTTTTATGCATATGCTACTGGATATTCTGCGCTTTCTACCTCTTGTTATGACCGAGCGAGGTGGCGCAGTGGTTAGCACACTGGACTCGCATTCGGGAGGACGACGGTTCAATCTCGCTTCCGGCCATCCTGATTTAGGTTTTCCGTGATTTCCCTAAATCGCTCCAGGCAAATGCCGAGATGGTTCCTTTCAAAGGGCACGGCCGACTTCCTTCCCCATCCTTCGCTATTCCGATGAGACCGATGACCTCGCTGTCTGGTCTCCTTCCCCAAAACAACCTCAACCTCAACCTCTTGTTATGACACACAGCCAGGTGCATTGTTTGATGCATCACTTAATAAAACAAATTCTCTGTGAAAAATCCGGAAGTACAAACATCGGACTCGATGTTACAGCTTCTTTTAGGTTCTCAAAAGCGTGTTGACACTCTTCTGACCACACACATTTAGTACTCTTTCTTAACAATTGTTTCTACGGTCTGGCAATATCTGCAAATCATTTTCCAAACTGCCCGCAATAGTTCGTGAGTCCCAAGAACGACTAACGATGCAACTCCTTCACGGATTCTGGCACAGGAAATTTACATACAGCTCTAATTAATTTTCGGTCTGCTTTAATCACATCTTTACTTATGAACTAGGTATGCTACCGCTTCCATGACAAAATTACACTTCCCTGTACACAATGTTAACTTCGCTGCTTTTAACCTTAGGAATACTTCCCTTAATCGCTGCATACGCTGTCCCAGATCCCTCCCATACTCGATTACGCCATCGAAATACACTAAGCATTGACAAGGTTTTAAACCGCTGAGTACTCCAATCAATAATCTCTGCAACATTGCAGGTGCATTTTTTTAAATCTGAATGGTATTCTTCTGAATTGTTTGTGTCCCCAGGGTGCCAGAAACGCTGTTTTGTGTCGATCCAGCAGTGCAGTCTCTATCTAGTGATAGCCAATCTTCGAATCCTTTGCTGTAAAATATATATACTGCCCTAAATGAGCCAATGTTTCTGTGATGCTTGCAAAGGATAAACATCCATTATGGCTTTCTCATTTAGATGTCCCTATTACAACAGAACCTATATTTTCGTGTTCCATTCATAGATTTGTTTGGCACAATGTGTGTTCCTGCCCCCATGCAGTATTATTTCCTTCGATTATTCCATTGTCCAGCTACTGATCGATGAATTCCTCCAAAATTGGCTGCAACTACCTATGTATTCTGTATGGTTCACGGTAGATTGATGATTTACCTTCCATTGGTACGCGGTTCTGTGTAATATACGTAGCTCGTAATGGTCTTTATGGAAAAAATAAATCCTTAAATTCCGAAAGTACTTTTTCGTCCACTCCCTAGGGCTTCACTTTTGCTCGTAATGTAGTTTCAATGGCGTCCAACGATTGCCCGTGGCTGACAGCCCTATTGTACCACTCTTTTTCCTCCAGGATATCCATATTAGCCATTAACAATCGCTTTGTTAAATCTATGTCTTTTATGCTTCAATTATCTATGGCACAATGCTGATATAAAAAATTTAATCCCAGAGTCGTGTCATAGAGCTCACCCATGTGTGGCACAATTTCTACACAATGTTTAATTTGAACTGTGTATCCAGGCAAAAGTTTATGTACACCGATCCTAATGGTATGACACCTTTATCACCCACTCCACACAATCTGTACCGTGGTGGGTCCCACTGCTTATGTTTCACCAGATCGCTACTGGCGGGTAACACACGCGCCCATGTGTCCAACAAAATCCTACAACCGTTTTTTCCTACTACCCTTCTTATTGCACAAACCCACCTCTGCATCTGATTTCGTACCATTCAGTCTTACTGGGAGCAACTGTAGGTGGACTGGGGGTTCCTGTTGGCGTTTAACACTTTATTCTTCCCTGGTCCTATGTTTATAAAACTATTACTTCCCCTTACTCTACCAACACCACCCTCAGGCTGGTAACACTGCCTCCTTCTATCACCATTCATCCACACCTGAAACATTTTGTATTAGCTACAATCACTGTCCATTTACCCTGCATTCCATTCGATAAAACGATCTCCTCACACTCTACAGCAAACTGCACTGCATTGTTCAAGTACATCAGACCCCCTTCTCCGTATATGTCTTGACATTTTCGTATGCAACTCTCTTAAAATAGCATCGAGCACCTTCTGCTCTGTTTGCTGCAAAATAATTTCATTCACTGCAGCATCCTATCGTAAATCATAGACACATCCATTAATTTTACATACCCTATCTGCAGATTGTTCCAAAGATTCCATATTTTTCTTAGTTATTACCCCTAACTGTTTCCTATAATGTCTGGCACTATTTCGTTTCGTAGTATATCTCTGAATTAATCCTTCTTTAAATACTTCGAATGTTGTGGCTTCCTTAAGGGCTTCTGTACATCCAACGTAAGTTTTAGCTTTCCATATTAGTCTCGATCTTGAAACACTCAATAATTCCTTATCAGACTAAACTTACATCTGAGCCAGATTTCCAAGGTCTACCACACAGCCTACCTGCATATCCTCGTTTTCCTTACCAGAAAAAGGAGTAGTTCAACGTGTAGCTGATAAATTTACAACCTGTTGTGATGATCGCTATTCTACCAACCTAAGTAATATTCGCTGTTAATTGTGCTACATTTTCTAGCAATGTGTGTACTGTTTCCGGTTCTGACACACCTTGTGTCTCTGGTTCTGTCGGAGCTTTGTCCTTGACAACAGTCATTTTGAGAACTAACATCCACAAGACAAGACAACAAAATACATTAATTTAATTCTTAATTCTAATGATGAGCCATCTCGACTCCCAGCACTGCCTACTAATTTGCCCCTAACGATTACATGTATAACATTTTACCGGAATGTGTCCCTTACATGGCGCTGAATGACCTCGAGGATACGCTGTGCCCTTCTGACAGGCACTAACCAATTGTGACTTCCATTACCTCTAAAACTTGACGAATCCAATGGTTCCCTACTTTCAAGAAAATCTACTTTAGAAAATGCACAACCATCCTACTTCTTCTCCATGACCAAAATACAATCAAAATCTGTTTTTGGATCCACTATACCACAGGCTCTAAGTTCAGAGGTTGCTCTAAGAAGGCGACATCAATGTTGGTGTTAGATGCCTCATGGATTGTCATCATCCATTGGGAGTGAAATGAGGCAACAGGAGGCCAGTGGAGTTGTTCATTTAACTTCTGTATTCTATCCCTCAGCTCTAGTACCTCAGGGGCAGCTTGGTGGAGACATCCATTTGCGTCTCATGCGAAACAATATACCTCCAGCAAAGATGACAGCACAAGAGCAGGGCCGAGAATGGCGTCACATGCATGCCCCTGCCAGGTTGCACCCATGATGACAGCACGGTGGCGCAACTGGCAATGTCCATGACCTCCCTGTAGCAAGCGAGTGGCACCCAGCTCTCTCGTGACTCAAGGCAGGCTGCCCTCTTCTGTGATCGAACAGCAGATCCCGTACTGCATTCCAGGATATCGCTCTGCGTGTCACATGCTCGTGGTGTAGGCTGTGATACTGTGAGACGAGAATATTTTAGTACAAAAATGGCTGAGTATTTACAAGCTCCAGACTACGTTCGTTTTGGGATTAAAGCATATAGTATAAGCACTTCTGTGGTAACAAATGATGAAAGGCCTCTGTCCTGCTAGCAAATTTCAGTGTTGGCTGTTGCTAAACCGTACCCAGCTGGCTCTGCTTCGCAATGCCTGTCGGCAGTGTTTTTCTTTTCAACAGTAACGGTCTTGCGTGCCTGCAAGTGGTTCTGTTGCAACTCACTGCCGCTTTGGCATACTTTTTTACCAAGTACAAACGATGCGCTACAATTCCAAAATGGAGGCAGTTGAACGGATAATATTGTTCCACACTCCCTTCATTGCCTCATCTGCATAGGGATTCTCGAAGTGCACCACATTCAGCAATCAAGGCAAAAGAAACACTTTTTCCAACTGTCATGCGTTTTTTCAAGTAACAGACACTGCGCAGTGGTCCGTGAAGCTGGGAGGAATGACATCGACAGCCAAAATCCTCTCATGCGTCATCAAATCAGATAAATCTGTCGAGCCTTCTGGTAGAAGCAGCAGTATAACAAGTAAACTGAATGATAAGCACATAATTACAGATCCATACACTTTGCAGTTTAAAGAAACGAACTACATCCTGCAATTCCCTATCGAGACTGATCTCCAGGACGCAATATACAGTTAAAATCAGTACCTATCAAAATACTCCGACAATTTTTTGTGTGACAAATACACCACTTTTTTCTTATAAATTCGGGGACAGTCCAAAGTACGTCCAGTACCAGATGCTGCATAAAGGAGAATATAACCTAATTAATGAGGTTTTTCCGATTTACATAAAAACTTGAGCAACAATCAGTGGTTATGTGAAAGTTATCTTGGCGTCTAAGAATGAATCGGTGAGAAACATCAATAAAAAATTATTGCTCAAGTATCTGTTGAGGCGACCACCTACACGTCAGTCCATACGGTGACGACAAGAGATGACGCCACTTCATACCCTACAGAGTTTCTAAACTCATCGGTGCTGTCTTGGATTCCATGTCACAAGTTGGAGCTGAAGGTGGTTGTCCTTTTTAACCTGGATGCGCCACGATTGTGCAATAGCACTAAATTATGCGTCACGGATCTGAAAGGTATATCGTGAAGGCCTCCATAATCACTGGCAGAGCCAAGGTATGGACAGTATTGACACCTCGAATCCACATAACCCCAACAAACTTGCCATTCCAGTTTAAACTTTTGTAGTTCCCACTGAAAGTGGCCTTTTCGATCAGTATAAATAAGACTCAAGGGGAAACTTTAAACGTGGCAGGTATTCATCTGAGCACCCCATATTTCTCGAATGTACAGCTCTATGTTGGCTGCTCGCCTATATCGAGAGCTATAGATCACACACAGAAGACAAGATGTCTGCGAACTTTGTATACAGAGACGTAGTGCAATAGATTTTCAGCTCTCTACACATACTGATATAATTATGATATTTTCTGTACTAGCCATGACGTAGACAGTCGTCGAATTATTTACTCCCTTTCCTGGCACATTCGGTAGTTTCATACAACGGAAACTCCAGGTAGGAATATCAACAATGTAGGAAAAGAAAGATTGCTACTCACCATAAAGAAGATACGTTAAGTTGTAGACAGGCACCGTTAAAAGATACTCACCTATAGCTTTCGACCATAACCTTTGTCAGTAAAAGAGAGAGACACACACACAACATTCACACACACAAGCAAGCAAGTAGACCTCACGCACACACGACTGCCATCTCCAGCACTTCGGCCAAAATGCATGGGATGCAAGTAGCAATCTGGAGGGCGTCAGGAAGGGGAATGGGAAGAGACAGTAATGTATGAACGCTGTCTGGTGGAGTGTGCATGGACTTGACTGCCAGTAGGTGCAGCATCAGGAGGTTGTGGGGCAGTAAGGTGGGGAAAAAGGAGCAAACAAAAGAGAGGGGCAGGAAAAGACAGGCGGATGGGGAGGAGATGATAGGCAGTGGAAACTGTTGGGTGTACGGTATGGGGACAGTATCTTACCATATGTTGAGGCTGGTATAATTACAGGAGCGGAGCATGTGTTGTAAATATAACTCCCATCGGCACAGTTCAGAAAAGCTGGTCGTGGAGGGAAGGATCCAGATGGCTCAGGTAGTGAAGCAGCGATTGAAATCAAATGTGTTACGTTCAGCTGCATGTTACGCCACAAGATGGTCCACTTGGCTCTTGGTGGGCGTTCATCTTCATGGACAGCCGGTTGGTAGTCATACCAATGTCAAAAGCTGTGCAATGATTGCAGCAGAGCTGATTAATGACATGGGTGGCCCAGCCCATGATGGGGTAGGATAAACCTCTGGCAGGACTGGAATAGGAAGTCCTCCATAGGTGGATTGGACAGGTTTTGCACCTGGGTCTTCCACAGGGACACAATCCTTGTGGTAAGGGGTTGGGATTGGGAGTGACATACGGATGGACTAGGATGTTGTGGAGGTTGGATGGGTGATCGAAAACCACATTAGAAGGGATGGGAAGTATCTCAGGTACGATGTCCCTTATTTCAGGGCACGATGATAGCTAATCAAAGCCCTGGCGAAAGACGTGGTTCAGTTTTCCCCATCTGGGGTGATACTGGGTGATAAAAGGGCACTCCTTTCTGGCTTGTTTTTGAGGTTGGTGGGAGGATTGGGGGTGTGAGGGGAAATGGCACAGCTGTTTGCAGACAAGGTCTGGGAGATAGTGCCTGCCTGTGAAGGCCTTCGTGAGATCCTCAGCATACTGAGTAGGCACTATCCCCCAGACCTAGTCCGCAAACAGATCTCCTGTGCCATTTCCCCTCACACCCCAAATCCGTTGATATTCACAATATACATGAATGACCTTGTGGATGACATCGGCAGTTCACTGAGGCTTTTTGCGGATGATGCTGTGGTATATAGAGAGGTTGTAACAATGGAAAATTGTACTGAAATGCAGGAGGATCTGCAGCGAATTGACGCATGGTGCAGGGAATGGCAATTGAATCTCAATGTAGACAAGTGTAATGTGCTGCGAATACATAGAAAGAAAGATCCCTTATCATTTAGCTACAATACAGCAGGTCAACAACTGGAAGCAGTTAATTCCAAAAATTATCTGGGAGTAGGCATTAAGAGTGATTTAAAATGGAATGGTCATATAAAGTTGATCGTCGGTAAAGCAGATGCCAGACTGAGATTCATTGGAAGAATCCTAAGGAAATCCAATCCAAAAACAAAGGAAGTAGGTTACAGTACACTTGTTCGCCCACTGCTTGAATACTGCTCAGCAATGTGGGATCCGTACCAGATAGGGTTGATAGAAGAGATAGAGAAGATGCAACGGAGAGCAGCGCGCTTCTTTACAGGATCATTTAGTAATCGCGAAAGCGTTACGGAGATAATTGATAAACTCCAGTGGAAGACTCTGCAGGAGAGAGGCTCAGTAGCTTGGTTTCGGGAACATACCTTCACCGAGGAGTCAAGCAGTATATTACTCCCTCCTACGTATATCTCGCGAAGAGACCATGAGGATAAAATCAGAGAGATTAGAGCCCGCACAGAGGCATACCGACAATCCTTCTTTCCGCGAACAATACGAGACTGGAATAGAAGGAAGAACAGATAGAGGTACTCAAGGTACCCTCCGCCACACACTGTCAGGTGGCTTGCGGAGTATGGATGTAGATGTAGATACAATGCTCAAAATAATTAGGGGAACATGACTCTGGGCGTTGGCATTCTCCGTTGAGTAATAACTGAGACTGGATATGTTATCAAATCATACCTTTATATTTCACAAATTAAGTACACAACATAACATCATCATATCGTCGATAGTTTCCATAAAAAGAACTGAAATAGAAAACAGATGTCAGAAACTAAGTGGAAACTACCATTCATCCCGTTTTTCTGGGAGAGATTCAATAACGTGTAAGCCCTCCATGAGCGCTTATGACTGCCTGACACCTACATTGCATACTCCGTGTAAGTGTACAGAGGTCACCCTGTAGTATCCGTTCCCATTATTCCAACAGAGCCCATGAGAGTTTTCGGAGAGGAGCAGGATGACCACGAACACGTCTGGGAAGCATGTTCCACTTATGAACGATGGGGTTTAGGTCGAGACTCACTGCCGGCAATTCCATTACTTCAATATCCAAGCTTCGCAAGACATGCCTGCCGACCCCCGCCATATGGGCCCTGCATTAGAAGGAATTCAGGGCCAACACCGCCTGCAGCAGCCACCACATGGTTCAACAGGATCTGTTCGATATGCTGCCTGGCGGTAAGGTGACCGTGGGCAACGGCAATGTCCGTAAGGCTCTCAACACTGATGCCGCCCCACGACATCATAGAACCTAAGAAATTTGAAGCCTTCCCACAACACCAAAGATTCTCGGAAATCTCTCGATTTCCTGGAAACATTTGGTAAGTACCGCTCAGCACGTATCTCCGTACACGAACACGACCATCACCTTTCGTCAGGGGATATCTGGATACGTCTGTGAATAACACATTTCACCAGTGAGGAAACTGCCAATTGACATGTGAATGGCAGAATGGGGGGCGAGCTGCAAGGTGTTGTCGTGTGAAGCGGGGAACTCGTACAGACAGTCTGGGTCGTAAGGAACTTTCTGGTAACCTGTTCCTTACAGTGTGTAACGTACCCTCTCTGTTATTGTTTTGTGTTTTTTTGTTATTGTTTTTTGTTATTGTAGTTGTAGAGATATGAAATTATTGCAGCGGTTTGCTTAGTCAGCCGTACTTCGGAATTATTTGACATTAAATGGAGCCTGAAACTTGCGTAATAAATACTTCGCGTGAAGTGTGATTTGCGGCATAAA
This sequence comes from Schistocerca serialis cubense, assembly GCF_023864345.2. Taxonomy (NCBI): domain Eukaryota; kingdom Metazoa; phylum Arthropoda; class Insecta; order Orthoptera; family Acrididae; genus Schistocerca; species Schistocerca serialis. Next base: position 159,989,762 of record NC_064643.1, read on the forward strand.
CAAAAATTAATTTCGGAGATGCAATCCACAGAATATTAACAGAAAAACTTTAGAACAATGTGCACGACTGACTAGACACATTCAGAGGGTACGTACATTCGCGTACGAGTGGTTGCGATCTGATGAGAAAGATCTATCTTAATTTTTTTTTGTGTAAAATAATTACGTCGTAACACACTCGGAGATTGCGAACGTACAATCAGGGTAGAGGCACGTAATTTCTATCATTCCCCATGGCCTGGGTAAAAGAATTGCAATTATTTAAATTTAAGAATATTTCTTTTTCAATCGGACTCCTATTTTTATAAGAAAAGGAAGATTGCAGGTTCTGAATGTCTCGGCAAAAAACACATCGAAATTAATCTTAGCGGCCACCAAAGGAAAGTGGTGAGCACAACCACGTACGTCTATTGTTGAGCAGCGCCGTCGTAAAGATAGTCGCCCCCATCTAAAATTCGCCTTCTCGAATTAACAGAATAATTTGTACTCCGTTGGTATGGGATTTAGGCTTGATCTTGACAGAAATTATAAAACACATTTTTCATCATTTGACACCTTCATTTAACACACACATGGACATGAAACTATACAGTACGTCTTTACGCCAGCACATCAGAACAAAAAGGGCAGTTAAAACTAGAAGTAATAAAAGAATCTCGAAATGAGTCCTTTGTCTTTCAATGATAAAAAAGGTTTTTAGAGTATTCCTCTGGTATGACAGTCGAACAAATTTTCCTCTTGTATCTTTGAGATTAAATTACAACATTTTTTAGTTCCTTTTCAAGTGTGATCGGACGCAGCGGCCCCTTCTGAGATCGTCTTGCTTTGCTCTTGCGGTATCCGTACGACGCCGCAACGCAACCGATGACAGGATGCTGATCCTCACGTGGGTTTGTAATGCGTAGGCGACCTTATCCAAATAGTCTTGTGCATTGACCTTTCTTCCTGTACAGTGTCCACAACCTATGGGTGGCACATTGAGTGACATTTCCATCTCTAGCAACACGACAGGAAGTTCGTCCTATTTGGACCAAACTTGTACTACGTTTAGATGACGCACTGCATCTGCCTGGTTGAATACAACGTCCAAAAGTGACAGTTGCCATCTGTGTGCCTCACCATAAAACACTGTGGCACCGAAACTCACTGCCTTCTGCGGGATCCTCTGACACACTAGTGCATAACACAGCGAATACATGACGAACGATTTCAATTCTTGCCTACAGTGAAAGCAAAGATCTCACACCATGAAGTAAGACCACAAGAAACCCCTACACCAAATAAATTTAACGTATCGGACGTTTGTACACGCTTTCCCTTAATTCATTTGAAAAGCATATGTTACATATTTATTTATATATGATATATATTAAAAATAGGTATATAAAATATGCGTGAATTCGATTGCGGTGTTGTGTCATAATTTCGAAGCAATGGGTGGAGAATTTTTGAACCAACCACGTTTAAATTTTTATATAAATTACGCCTATGATTATTACATACACTGTGTACATCATCTACATCTACATTTATACTCCGCAAGCCATCCAACGGTGTGTGGCGGAGGGCACTTTACGTGCCACTGTCATAACCTCCCTTTCCTGTTCTAGTCGCGTACGGTTCGCAGGAAGAACGACTGCCGGAAAGCCTCCATGCGCGCTCGAATCTCTCTAATTTTACATTCGTGATCTCCTCGGGAGGTATAAGTAGGGGGAAGCAATATATTCGATACCTCATCCAGAAACGCACCCTCTCGAAACCTGGACAGCAACCTACACCGCGATGCAGAGCGCCTTTCTTGCAGAGTCTGCCACTTGAGTTTGCTAAACATCTCCGTAACGCTATCACGCTTACCAAATAACTCTGTGACGAAACGCGCCGCTCTTCTTTGGATCTTCTCTATCTCCTCCATCAACCCGACCTAGTACGGATCCCACACTGATGAGCAATACTCAAGTATAGGTCGAACAAGTGTTTTGTAAGCCACCTCCTTTGTTAATGGACTACATATTCTAAGGACTCTCCCAATGAATCTCAACCTGGCACCCGCCTTACCTACAATTAATTTTATATGATCATTCCACTTCAAATCGTTCTGCACGCATACTCCCAGATATTTTACATAAGTAACTGCTACCAGTGTTTGTTCCGCTATCATTTAATCATAAAATAAAGTATCTTTGCTTCTATGTATTGGCAATACATTACATTTGTTTATGTTAAGGGTCAGTTGCCACTCCCTGCACCAAGTGCCTATCCGCTGCAGATCTTCCTGCATTTCGCTGCAATTTTCTAATGCTGTAACTTCTCAGTATACTACAGTATCATCCGCGAAAAGCAGCACGGAACTTCCGACACTATCTACTAGGTCATTTATATATATTGTGAAAAGCAATGGTCCCATAACAGTCCCCTGTGGCACGCCAGAGGTTACTTTAACGTCTGTAGACGTCTCTCCATTGAGAACAACATGTTGTGTTCTGTTTGCTAAAAACTCTTCAATCCAGCCACATAGCTGGTCTGATATTCCGTAGGCTCTTACTTTGTTTATCAGGAGACAGTGCGGAACTATCGAACACTTTCCGGAAGTCAAGGAAAATGGCATATTCCTGGGAGCCCGTATCTAATATTTTCTGGGTCTCATGAACAAATAAAGCGAGTTGGGTCTCACACGATCGCTGTTTCCGGAGTCCATGTTAAGTCCTACAGAGTAGATTCTGGGTTTCCAGAAATATGACACACGAGCAAAAAACATGTTCTAAAATCCTACAACAGATCAATGTCAGAGATATAGGCCTATAGTTTTGCGCATTTGCTCGACGACCCTTCTTGAAAACTGGAACTACCTGTGCTCTTTTCCAAGGTATAAGTGCAGACATTTTTATTGGTGACTGAGGACTATGTACCAAACAACATAGTATTTACGCCATTTGCAGACTAATGATTATAGCTATTACAAGTTGTCTACTTTTGTGTTGGTTAGTATCTCCAAGTACGTGTGGTATCAGCGAGCCATTATTGCTTATTTTCCTCTGGGCAGCAGGTCAGGAGCTGAAACGTGGACGTGTTGGCGCAAAACGGTTACTCTTTAATGATAGAAGCAGTCCATTTAGTAGCGCAACTATGCGATCTCGAAAGTATCAGATAGTAAATTTTGTGATGTGTTTGTGAGACGAATGTTTGACGCAGAGAAACATAACCAACACATTGCGTGCGTACATATCAGGGTACAAAATGTAAAAATATCTTTACTTACACACATTGCACCCTGTATATTTATATATGGTCGGCACCGCTTATATTGTAGTAGGTACATACGAGGTTCGTCCAGAAAGTAATGCACCGCATTTTTTTTCTCAGCCGAAAACAAAGCTACGAATGCGAAACGTTACGCGTGAAGTCTCCTGAGTGAGTGCGTCACTTCCGAAAGCTAGAGCAGCTACAGGACATTTTCAAAATTGTGTCTGTAGGTGATGTACGTTACAAGCAACGTGCCGTCACTGAATTTCTCGTTGCAGTGAAAGAAACTGTGGGGAATATTCACAAACGCTTGTGCGAAGTCTATGGAAATGGCTCTAAAAATGGCTCCAAGGACTACGGGACTTAACATCTGAGGTCATCAATCCCCTAGACCTAGATCTACTTAGACCTAACTAACCTAAGGGCATCACACACATCCATGCTCGGGGCAGGATTCAAACCTGCGACCGTAGCAGCAGCGCGGTTCCGGACTGAAGCTCCTAGAACCGCTCGCCACAGCGACCGGCGAATTCCATGGAGCATCTGCTGTCGACTGAAGTACAGTTAGTCTGTGGACACGGAGGGTGAGGTCATCAGAAGGCGGTTCGGCGGAGCTCCACGGTTTGCTGCGGTAAGGGAGATCATTCACAGCTGTCACACCTGACATGTTGCAACGAGCTGATGTTGTCACTCGGCATTAAAGACTGCCATTCGTGGAAGTCATTTTGAGGACGATGAGAAGGTGATTCACACAGTGAAGCTCTGGCTCCGCCACCAGGACAAGGATTGGTACGGACAGGGCACGCACGCCCTTGTTTCGCGCTTGAGAAAGACCGTAGAACTGGATGGAGATCACGTGGAAAATTAGGGTGTGAAGATAAAACACCATTCTTTCTTGTGTGTAATTCTCATTACGTTCAATAATGAATTGTTGAAGAAAAATAATGTGGTGCACTACTTTCTCGGCAACCCTCGTACCATTTAGCGGTAACCATTATTCAACTCTCTGAGGGAACGATCAAGTCATGACTAGTTAAACCAAAAGCACAGGTGGTATTTTGATAGAAGCTTTGGGAAGGGAGCACTTTTGTTAGGGTCGGTTCATCTCAGAGCACTCAAACAGTTGACTGCTGTTTACTTTCTGACTCGTAAGGATATACACATAGATTCAAGTGATTCAGCTTTATGGTGAGCTTATCACCAAGTTAAAGATTATCTAAAACGGCCTACGGACGGAACTGAAACGAAGAATAAATCTGTTTTACCGTTGACAGTGTGGAGGTACGGGCACATTCGGGCGCGAGTTGCAGCCACCCAATGCAACGTTTCGCCATACTGAGACTTTTCTCAATAGCGACCCAGCTCTGCGGGCGATGAAGAGCCTTTAGGAAGTTTCGACAGCGATAATGTTTGATGCAGTACTTGTCTTCCACGTTAACAGGCATACAGGGCTTAGTTTTGGCCGTAACGCACCTCCCAGCGAATTTCTTTTTGAAATCACTGGAACAAGTCGCTCTGGTGATTTGAAAATAGGACACGTGTATTCAGTCACAGCGTAACTATAATTTGCCGCGGTGCCTTCACCAGTGGACGTAATAGTGGGTGATAAAATTCGGTGCGGTGGGAACGGACGTGATACAGTGCGAGCGTGCGAGCGCGCGTGTGTGTATGTGTTTGTGTGCGTGTGTTTCTGTACACAACTTAAGTCGAACATCGTTCCGAAGCTATGATTGGTACATATCGGTAGCCTTCGTGTAAACTGTCTTTTGTTTACGACTGTCAGCAACACCAGTGGTCTACAGTACAAGCAAGATGAGTTGTGTTTAGGTCGGAAGTAATGACCAGTATATGTCGGCTGGTATTTACCGCTGTAGCAATCTTAGCGATCTAGTAGCATGGCGACGTATCGTGTCATGTGTGTAAATGAGCAGCGGTTGTTTGCTGATGATGCAGTGGTGTACGGTAAGGTGTCGAAGTTGAATGACTGTAGGAAGATAAAAGACGATTTAGACGAAATTTCCAGTTGGTGCAATGAATGGCAGCTAGCCCTAAGAGTGGAAAAATGTAATTTGATGCGGATTACTAGGAAGATCAAACCTGTAATGCTTATATATAGTATTGCTGGTGACCTGCTTACCAACGTCAGGTCGTTTAAATATCTGGGCGTAACGTTGCACCGCGATATGTATGGTCGAGCTCGGTTTTTTGCGAGAATTCGAGGAAAGGTTGGTTCACCTATAAGGAAGACTGCATAAAGGACGCTGGTGCAACCTGTTCTTGAGTACTGCTCGAGTGTTTGGGATCCGCATCAAGTCGAACTGAAGGAAGACATCGAAGCAATTCAGAGGCGGGCTGCTAGGTTTGCCACCGGTAGATTTGAACAACAGGTAAGTGTAATGGAGATGCTTCGGGAACTCAAATGGGAATCCGTGGACGGAAGGCAACGTTCTTGTTGAGAAAGACAATTGAGAAAATTTAGAGAACCGGCATATGAAGCTGACTGCCGAACGATTCTACTGATGCCAACATACCTTCCCCATAAGGACTACGAATATGAGATATGGGAAGTTAGGGCTCATGCGGAGGCGTGTATATAGTCATTTTTCCCTCACTCTATTTTCGAGTGGAATAGGATAGCAAATGACTAGTAGTGATACAGGGTACCCTCCGGCACTCATCGTAGGGTGGACTGCGGAATGTCTATGTAGATATAGATATGTGGGTGTAAATGTAGATGTAGGAAATAACTTACGAGTGTTTTAACATGAGCATCTGTATAATGTTCCTGTTTATATTAAATCTTGTCGTTATGATGGTTTGATTCTAAGAAATAGTGTTTTAAGAATCTGAATTTCAGAACATTATTTTGTAAAAATTGTGATTCTTAAGACCTGGGTGCAGCGGAGGAGGGCTGGGTTAGGGAGGCGTCGGTTGCTGGATGGCACGAGGGGGTTGGGAAGGGGGGTAGGGGCCGGGGGTGATGTGTAGTCGAAGAGGTGTGCTCTTACACCTAAAATTTTATAAATTAAGAACTGATCGTATATACAGGGTGGTCCATTGATCGTGACCGGGCCAAATATCTCACGAAATAAGCGTCAAACGAAGAAACTACAAAGAACGAAACTTGTCTAGCTTGAAGGGGGAAACCAGATGGCGCTATGGTTGGTCCAATAGATGGCGCTGCCATAGGAGAAACGGATATCAACTGCGTTTTTTTAAATGGGAACCCCCATTTTTATTACATATTCGTGTAGTACGTAAAGAATTATGAATGTTTTAGTTGGACCACTTTTTTCGCTTTGTGATAGATGGCGCAGTAATAGTCACAAATATATGGCTCACAATTTTAGACGAATAGTTGGTAACATGTAGGTTTTTTAAATTAAAATACAGAACCTAGGTACGTTTGAACATTTTATTCTGGTTGTTCAATGTGATAATGGACCTTTGTGAACTCATCATTTCTGAGAACGCATTCTGTTACAGCGTGATTACCTGTAAAAACCACATTAATGCAATAAATGCTCAAAATAATGGTCGTCAACCTCAATGCATTTGGCAATTTGTGTAACGACATTCCTCTCAACATCGAGTAGTTCGCCTTCCGTAATGTTCGGACATGCATTGACAATGCGCTGACGCATGTTGTCCGGCGTTGTCGGTGGATCACGATAGCAAATATCAATCAACTTTCCCCACAGAAAGAAATCCGGGGACGTCAGATCCGGTGAACGTGCGGGCCGTGGTATGGCGCTTCGACGACCAATCCACCTGTCATTAACTATGGTATTCAATACCGCTTCAACTGCACGCGAGATATGTGCCGGACATCCATCATGTTGGAAGTACATCGCCATTCTGTCATGCAGTGAAACATCTTGTAGTAACATCGGTAGAACGTTACATAGGAAATCAGCATACATTGCACCATTTAGATTGCCATCGATAACATGGGGGCCAATTATCCTTCCTCCCATAATGCCGCACCATAGGTTAACCGGCCAAGGTAGCTGACGTTCCACTTGTCGCAGCCATCGTGGATTTTCCGTTGTCCAATAGTGCATATTATGCCGGTTTACGTTACCGCTGTCGGTGAATGACGCTTCGTCGCTAAATAGAACGCGTGGTTGGTGGTTGTTGGGATGTTTAAGGGGGACTACAAAAAATCTGTCATCGTCCAGTAATTTCTCTTGCGCCCAGTGGCAGAATTGTACACGACGTTGAAAGTCGTCGCCATGCAATTCCTGGTTCATAGAAATATGGTATGGGTGCAATGGACGTTGATGTAACATTCTCAACACCAACGCTTTTGAGATTCCCGATTCTCGCGGAATTTGTCTGCTACTGATGTGCAGATTAGCTGCGACAGCAGCTAAAACACCTGCTTGGGCATCATCATCTGTTGCATGTCGTGGTTGACGTTTCACACGTGGCTGAACACTTCCTGTTTCCTTAAATAACGTAACTATCCGGCGAACGGTCCGGACACTTGGATGATCCAGGATACCGAGCAGCATACATAGCACACGCCCGTTGGGCATTTTGATCACAATAGCCATACATCAACACGATATAGACATTTTCCGCAATTGGTAAACGGTCAATTTTAACACGGGTAATGTATCACGAAGCAAATACCGTCCGCACTTGCTGAATGTTACGTGATACCAGGTACTTATACTTTGTGACTATTACAGCGCCATCTATCACAAAGCGAAAAAAGTGGTCCAACTAAAACATTCATATTTCTTTACATACTACACGAATATGTAATAAAAACTGGGGGTTCCTATTTAAAAAAAAAACGCACTAGATATCCGATTGACCTATGGCAGCGCCATCTAGCTGGCCAACCATAGCGCCATCTGGTTGGCCCCTTCAAGCTAGACGAGTTTCGCTCTTTGTAGTTTTTTCGTTTGATGCTTGTTTCGTGAGATATTTGGCTCGGTCCCTATGAATGGAGCACGGTGTATGCACCCCCGAACCAGCTGAGTAGGTTACTGGCACGGCTCTACTGGTATGCGGACTGACACCTGCCGGGTGTGTCAGCTTGTCTCATGGCGCCGCCGACACTCTGCTGACGCAAACAGGCTACCTGTCAGAGACCGCTGTCTGACGGCCCCAGCCACGAGACCGCCTTCACTCCTTCGTCGTCTCCACGAAGATCCGGCGGAAGATCGTGCTGTAGCGTCATGGTCCGAGGTACAAACCGAGGACCTCGCAGATATGAACCGCTGGGGTCCGACGCCAAGGGACGTAGCGCCACAGCCCTCGGTCCTGGGTTCGTAGCCCCGAGTTCACCGCCGTCTCCGGCCTGCCTTGCCCCAGCCACCTCAGTCCGAACACTGTCAGGCGTTGCTGACTCAGCAACAGCCGGCCAAAGCCACTCATTGCAGGGCTGCCTCTTCGAGAAGCGCTTACATTGGAGTTCTGGGACCTCCGCGCCTAGGTGTCGCGTTCAACGACCGTAGCGTGGGGGACATTGCGCTACGTCTGTTTATGATCAAAAATAAAGAACTTTCACAACATTTGGCTACCTTTTTCACCTTCACCCACCTCCAGCAGAGCACCATTCGCCCACTCCATTCTCACCTTTTCCGTAGGTTTCTATGTCGTACGTCCCTTGCTGCAAGTCCACTGGACGTTGACGCCGCTTCCCGCTTTCTTTTTTTTTTCCAGATTGCAGATGGCGCTGCTCCTGGACTCGTGGATCGCCGAGTTGGTGGTCGTCTTGTCGGCGGCCGTGTTCGCTGTCTACCTCTGGTTCTCCAGTAGCTACAGATACTGGAAGAACAAGGGGGTGCCGTACGTGGAACCTACGGTTCCGTTTGGAAACTTCCGGAGAAACTTTTTCGGCCATGAGTCTATTGGTCAGACCTTGCAGAACATATACAATCAGCTGCCAAGTAAGAAATTTTAAATTTTTGTCAGTGATAAATAGACAATATTTATATTCATTATTAGTTAAGGGAATCTGGGACATTATGTGTGATGATGCAGACGTGTTCTGACCGTTTACAACGTTACACTCCCTGGCCGCACCTGCGTGTTCGCCCCGCGGCTACTGTGGACGCCACAGACTGATGTCTGAGCCGGCCCACAGCCTCGGAGTGACGGGCTGGTCTGTCTTCAATGCACTGCTGCGGAAGTCGAAGTGGCTGGCTCAAGGGCGAGTGGTTCCGTGGTCTGGTGTACCCTTAGCAACTGTTAGGAAAAGCCATTCGGGAAGTCCTGGCAGGTAGCAGCATCCCGCAGCCAATGCAGTTAGCGTCAACAGGTAGCGGCCAGAGGAATGGCCTGAATTCTGTTGTTGTCACTGACTGGCTGGAAGGGCTGAATGTTAAATAACTTCGTGGAGCTGCCTGGAAATCGAAAAATCAACTGGAAATCCTCGTGCGTGGCATGCAAGTGTCGAGTTTTGAAACTTCTCGGGCGGATTTCGGTAGCCGGGAGGCAGTCACCAACAATACTGTTGGCGTCTGCAAAAAGCAGTGGAAGAGTTGGCAAGTCCCTGTGCGTGGGCACCGGCTTCGTCATTTCGCTCTTTCTAAGGTGACTGCATGCACTGTAGGTAGAAGAGGCGGCTTAGCGAGACATGGAACCATTAGCGAGGTGGATGGGGACTCGCCGACATGTAACACTTCACAGTAAGTTCCGTTCTTTCCGGCGGACACCTGAAGCGTATTGTTCCTCTGTGTGCCCTTAACTTTTTTGGCTTCAGACGGTTATCCGCCGTGGAGATAGCCGCGCGGTCTTAGGCGCCTTGCCGTAGTTCGCCCGGCCCTTCCCGCCGTAAGTTCAAGTTCTCCCTCGGGCGTGGACGTGTGTGTTGCCCTTAGCGTAAGTTAGTTTAAGTTAGATTAAGTAGTGTGTAAGCCTAGAGACCGATGACCTCAACAGTCTGGTCCAGTACGGTTATCCGATTTTGTATATGCAGCAGAGACCAGCACGAGATGCTAGAAACCATTTTGAAATGCAATGCTGACCTTTTTTTGGTGCTCGATGTGCACTCCAGCTGCTGGAAAATGATCATCTTTAGAAAGTACTTGGATGGTATGGTATAGGAGAGATGGCTGTTTTAATCCTGAGGAAGCTCGCTCCCCTCTGGGAGTGGCATGTGGGCAAGGCGGAATATGCGGTTGTCAGCGGAGAACAATAGTGACATGGTTAGACATGAGTTACGAGAGAGACATAGAGCTCCGATACAAGACACCCAAGGGCAGACCCCTTAATGCAAAACCTACATTGTATGATCAAAAGTATCAGAACACTCTTGTGCATTGTGAAACTGATCACTAGATATCATGACAGGAAGAACAGTTAGTATAAAAGGAGGCGGGGAGTATTGTGTTGTTAGCCGAGAAGCGGTAACTGCAGAGTGGATTGGGCACTAGAGATCAGTAACTTGAAATCCGGAAAAAATGGTTCAAATGGCTCTGAGCACTATGGGACTTAACATCTGTGGTCATCAGTCCCCTAGAACTTAGAACTACTTAAACCTAACTAACCTAAGGACATCACACACATCCATGCCCGAGGCAGGATTCGAACCTGCGACCGTAGCAGTCGCGCGGTTCCGAACTGAAATCCTGATTGGTCATTGGATGTCACCCAAGTAACAAATCCAACAGACACTTAATCCCTCATAAAGTTGTCCAAGGCAGCTGTTGGTGATGTGATAGTGAAGTCGAAACGCGAAGGAACCACGACGGAAAAACTAAGGCCTCATGTGCTGATGAACAATGACTGTCGAGCATTGCGGATGTCGCTTCAAAAAAGTCACGTGAATTCAACTGAACGAATCAGCCACGAGTTCCAGAATGCAATTCTATACTGCACTTCAGGTAGTATAATGACTGTGCGTGGAGAGTGAAAAAGAATTCGTTACAATGGTCGAGAACTCCCTCCCCATAAACCACACATTGCTGTAATCAATGCTAATCGACACTTTGCGGTGGTATAAAGAGCGACGTCTAACTGTGGAACTGATAAAAGCTATCATGTTGCCCTTCGAATGAACATTATAGCATACTGAGAGATGAGGAGTTGGGTGTTGGTTGTGACGCCCGAAATAGCGGCAACTACAACACGCGCTACACGTCATAAGTTTGGTCTGACCAAAAAAGTCATAAAGCCTATTTTGTGGGAAATTTTACCATCTTTGCTGGATATTACGTCGCTTCCGAGTTACAACCGAAAAATCAAAAAATGTTACATTTTTCGTGTTTTTTTTAAATTTTTTACCCACTCTCGTGTCGAAATTTGGATGGAACTTTGACTATTCTGATTCATCATCATCAAAAAACATAGAAAACTTTTCAAAAAACCTTCCTCTAAGAATCCTCACTTGACTGGACTGTAGGGACCATATCTCTAGCCAGGGCACTACGATGTGGTAGGTTACGTCAAAGATGTTGAGGAAACATTTTACGTTATGTTGCTAATTTTGCACTCTGGCCAGCGCATTACATTTTAACAATGCGTGACCAGACGAAAATTTTCACTGTAATCAAAATTTGTCTGTTTGACGGGCCATACTGTACGCTCTTGGCAATGGGTAAACAGCTGCAACTGCGAAGTAGTGGTGAATCCAAAATGAAACGATATTTCAGTCCTGCTGACGGCAGCAACTGAGCCAAGCGGAGGGACTAAGCCGACGTTTTGACTACGGCTACAGAGGCCTTCACCTGCGCCCACTCGTGTTCTGTGTTGTCGAGTGTGTTCCCTTGTATTTCCTCGTTACAGCTCTGCTGGCCACTGCGGCCTGCAATCTCTCTCTCTCTAGAGGTATAGTCTGTCGTTGTGTATAAATGCTTAACTAAGTGCATCTGTTTAATGTCGCCTTAGAGAGGGTAATGCGAAAGACACAAAGTGGAAACCGTGGGTGAACACTATTTAACAGAGCGACGCAGGGTCTTGAATATGCGGATGATACTGATTTGTTATCCAGGAGGAAACAGGACCTGGAAGGAAAGCTTGAAAAATTAGAAAGATATGGAGCGAAGATGGTGTTCACAATTAATCAATCAAAGACCAAGTATATGTTAACACCTACAGGTAGGGAAAGGTATAGCGAAGGTGAAAGAAGCATAACTGTGAATAGGAAAGAATTTGAACGCTATGAGAGCTTTAAATGTCTTGGGTCACACGTAACTGACAATAATAATATCAGAGAAGAAATACACGCAAGGATTACAGGTGGTAACAGGAGTTACTTCACACTGATTAAAGTATTTAAAGCAAGAACCGTTATTAGGATTCTGAAGCTGACTGTGTATCGTACAGTTATTGTTGTATGTTAACCGGGGACCTAGAAAAGACGGAAAGGCACCGTCCCCGCCGCAGCCGCAGTGGTCCACAACCCTACGACGACTACCGCAGTCCACCCCTCCGCCCCCCGCCCCCCACCCCAGGGAACGTCTCATAGACGAATGTAACCCCTATGTTCGCGTGGTAGAGTAATGGTGGTGGACGCGTGCGCGGAGAACTTGTTTGCACAGCAGTCGTCGACATAGTGTAGCTGACGCGGAATAAGGGGAACCAGCCCGCATTCGTCGAGGCAGATTGAAAACCGCCTAAAAACTATCCACAGACTGGCCAGCTCGCCGGACCTCGACACAAGCCCGCCGGGCGGATTCGTGCCGGGGACCAGGCGCTCCTTCCCGCTCCCGAAAGCCGTGTGTTAGACCGCTCAGCTAAGTATTGTACAGTAGTGAGAAATGTGGTGATGTATGGTTAGGGGAATTGGACAATAACACAAAATGATGATGAGTTGTTGCAGACAAAAGAAAGGAAGATTCTCAGGAAAACCTTTGGGCCCGTGAATGGTAGGGGGTTTTGGCGAATCATAAATAATAAGGAGATCAGAGACTCGTACAACAAACCCGATATTGTGACAGAAATAAAGAGTAATAGACTATGTTGATTGTGACATGCAAACAGAATGGTGGAGAACAGCACAGTAAAGGAAGTTTTCATAGGAAAACCAGGTGGACGTGGTATAAGGGGCACACCAAGGACCAGATGGCTAGACAAAGTAGAGAAGGAGTTGCGAAGACAGAGATTTAGAAGATGGAGAGCCAAGGCAGCCAGCAGAGAAGAGTGGGCAGAGATGGTACACGAGGCTAAGGCCCTACACGGGCTGTAGCGCCAAGGACTAAGTAAGTAAGGGTGTCACAGATTTGAAAAGTTTGCTGGCGCGGTAATTGAGTATCGTATCGCCACACACCTGTCGCATTCCCCTGATACCAAATCGCAGACGGGCTTATGACTGGCGATACGAAGTGTCCTTATGACAAGTTGGATACTGTTAAGTAATTAAAATATTCATGGAACCCTTGCTCAATACTGCAGTGCAGAACAGATTGATTTGTGAGCTAAAGCAAGAACTGCGCTATGTCCCACTCGCCACACTGAAGTTAAAATTAAAGTTCGAAAAAAATTGGTTCTGGACATTTTCAGAGTCTACTATCCTATGCAGTGTCTTGAAACACAGCAACGCAGTTCAGAACTAAAATCAATTAAAGTGTACATGAATTTTACGAGTCATTAAACACCACGCTGCTGTTCAGTGAGGGGGGGCGGGGGGCTACCGAAAAACATTTTAGAGTTTCCGTTCTAGAAAGGGTTCCAGTTGCTAGATTTGTCATCCGGAATACTTCAATCACTTTAATCGTTACGGACACGTCGCTTATCAGCTCGAATCTTGAGTCCTCCATGGCGAACATCCAACTTACCAAGGCGCACATGGCCGACGGCCACAAATAGCCTCCATTTGTCATTCGAAGCACGAAAAAATTACAAGTAATATACATTTTAACATAAAAAATGTACAGAGATAGCTGTTGTAGAGGGGTCCCAAAAAATGTATCCACTGTTTAAAAGTCCATAACTTGCAAACTAATTGACAGTCTCATTTTTGGTGAAAGTGTAGATTAAAGTCGAACTTAAAGATATCACTGTAGGTGTTCGAAATGGTCATCATTAACATCCACACACAAACGATGCCGCTGAACTGCAGCACGAACTACTGACTGAAACGTGTTCAGTTGGATATTTGCACATGAATGTAAGATGGATTTTCGAAGTTCATCCAATGTGCGTGGCTTCTGTCGATAAACGACGTCCTTTAGTGTTCCCCGCAGGTAAAAGTCCAGAGGAGTTAGGTCTGGGGAACGTGGTGGATACACCACAGCACCTGTACCGCCTATCCATCTTCCTGGTAGATTTTCGTCGAGATAGGCCTGGCACGATTTTGGTAGTTGGCTGGGGCACCATCTTGTTGAAAGTAAATTCTTCCGTCTCCATATAGGTCTCGGATGGCAGGTAAAATGGATGGATGGCAGGTAAAATGGATGCCTGAAGCTTCTGAAGGTACACCTCACCGGTAACTGTACCGTCAAAGAATAATGGCCCAATCAAGCCTCGGTAAGACAACCCACACCACACATTTACTCCTGGCCAATTCACGGCTTTGTCTACATGGACGTTCGGATTTTCGGCCGCCCAGTAGATGCAACTGTGGCGATTTACTGTACCATTGAGTTTGAACTGTGCCTCATCAGACCACACAATCATCTCTGCAAACTCTTCATCGTGGCGCACCATGTTAGTAAACCACTCGCAGTATTCCATTCTACAATCTGGGTCGTCCTCGTTCATTGCGTGTAGCAGTCGTGGGATGTAGCACTTCCACTTTGCTGTCTTCAAAATTCACCGAACACTTGAGCGACTCACTCCAGTTTCAAGGGCACACTGTCTCATAGACTTCTGTGGTGAGCGAGTGAACTGTTACAACACACGACGGGAGTTAGCTGGACTTGTTACTGTTACAGGTCGTCCAGATCGTTGTTTGTGTACATCTTTAACACAGTCTTCTGCTTCAAATTTGTCTCGAATGCGATGAATCGTTAAACGTGTCGGTGGCTCTGTTTGATACTCATTTCGCCATTGCCGTTGAACCTCATTAATGTTTTCGTACTTAAAATACCACTTCAAAACTGACTTCCTTTCATCGAATGTAAGTATAGCGCCTGCCATGTTTACTCGAGTAACTAGGTGCAACTAAGAACAAAACACTGACTATCTGTCGACTGTCATCTGACAAAACAAAACAACGCAATACAACGCTTGTGTGGCGATTGCCGGAACTACGAACTATTACACTACCAAAGATGAGACAACTCCGTGAGTTAGTTTGGCAGTTATGGACTTTTAAACAGTGGATGCATTTTTTGGACCCCTCCATATTACGTAATAGTGCCGCTATACGTATTTTTTGCAATTTATTTTGAGCTAAAACACATTTCTAAATCGTGAGAGTGAACATTCCGGATAGCAGCTCAAAATTTACTGCTCTTGTATAAACTGTAAAGATAATGTCAGAGAGTGATCTTCAAGCGCCATCAGTTGACACTTCATTCGTTAAGACCCCTTAAGCCATTTAGAAGTGATCAACTTTTAAAGGTAGCTGGTACATCTATAGCTTCCACAGTCGGTACTTAAAGTATTGTATGTGTACGGAGAGGGTGTTTAGACGAGCTTCCGCGTCTCGTTTCTCTTTTTCATGTGGTGCTGTTACCTATTCTGCACCTATATTTGTGTGCATATTTTACTTGCGCGGCAACTGTGAAGTAACCCGCTGCCTCTGAGTATTCGCCTATCACCACGCAATGAACTGCAACGCCCATCCTCCCGGGGAAAACCGTCCTCGGTAACGCTGCAGACACCCTGTTATTGGTCACGTGACTACCGGCTCACCTCGTGGTCTCCGTGTATTCCGCCAACAGCAACAGCAGGGGTCGAGGCACGGCTTGATGGTCAGAAACATGGACGGCATCACACGCCACGTCTTCGGTGAGTTGCGATCACAGAGCATCCCCCCCCCCCCCCCCGCAACCACCACCCACCATTTCGCCAGCCTTGGGTACCTACCACGCTTAGAGTAGCACCAGTCTCGTGCCGTTTTATCTGTGTCTGCTTATTTACTCACCACTTCATCTCCCCTCTTTATCGGGTTTAGATTAGATTAGCTACTTTTCAAGCTAATTATAATCTCGCTTTACAGTAGTCGACGGCAGAAGGCGAGACCAAACTTTGTTTAGTGCAGACCGAACAGAAGGTGTTTGACAGTACTCCAGAGTACACGGCCGACGCACGTGACACGGCATTGTACAGTCACGTTACAGTCGTACTCGGTGCTACCTCTGCGTATTCTTAGCTTCTGAAATGGTTAGTCATCATACACTCCTGGAAATTGAAATAAGAACACCGTGAATTCATTGTCCCAGGAAGAAGAAACTTTATTGACACATTCCTGGGGTCAGATACATCACATGATCACACTGACAGAACCACAGGCACATAGACACAGGCAACAGAGCATGCACAATGTCGGCACTAGTACAGTGTATATCCACCTTTCGCAGCAATGCAGGCTGCTATTCTCCCATGAAGACGATCGTAGAGATGCTGGATGTAGTCCTGTGGAACGGCTTGCCATGCCATTTCCACCTGGCGCCTCAGTTGGACCAGCGTTCGTGCTGGACGTGCAGGCCGCGTGAGACGACGCTTCATCCAGTCCCAAACATGCTCAATGGGGGACAGATCCGGAGATCTTGCTGGCCAGGGTAGTTGACTTACACCTTCTAGAGCACGTTGGGTGGCACGGGATACATGCGGACGTGCATTGTCCTGTTGGAACAGCAAGTTCCCTTGCCGGTCTAGGAATGGTAGAACGATGGGTTCGATGAGGGTTTGGATGTACCGTGCACTATTCAGTGTCCCCTCGACGATCACCAGTGGTGTATGGCCAGTGTAGGAGATCGCTCCCCACACCATGATGCCGGGTGTTGGCCCTGTGTGCCTCGGTCGTATGCAGTCCTGATTGTGGCGCTCACCTGCACGGCGCCAAACACGCATACGACCATCATTGGCACCAAGGCAGAAGCGACTCTCATCGCTGAAGACGACACATCTCCATTCGTCCCTCCATTCACGCCTGTCGCGACACCACTGGAGGCGGGCTGCACGATGTTGGGGCGTGAGCGGAAGACGGCCTAACGGTGTGCGGGACCGTAGCCCAGCTTCATGGAGACGGTTGCGAATGGTCCTCGCCGATACCCCAGGAGCAACAGTGTCCCTAATTTGCTGGGAAGTGGCGGTGCGGTCCCCTACGGCACTGCGTAGGATCCTACGGTCTTGGCGTGCATCCGTGCGTCGCTGCGGTCCGGTCCCAGGTCGACGGGCACGTGCACCTTCCGCCGACCACTGGCGACAACATCGATGTACTGTGGAGACCTCACGCCCCAAGTGTTGAGCAATTCGGCGGTACGTCCACCCGGCCTCCCGCATGCCCACTATACACCCTCGCTCAAAGTCCGTCAACTGCACATACGGTTCACGTCCACGCTGTCGCGGCATGCTACCAGTGTTAAAGACTGCGATGGAGCTGCGTATGCCACGGCAAACTGGCTGACACTGACGGCGGCGGTGCACAAATGCTGCGCAGCTAGCGCCATTCGACGGCCAACACCGCGGTTCCTGGTGTGTCCGCTGTGCCGTGCGTGTGATCATTGCTTGTACAGCCCTCTTGCAGTGTCCGGAGCAAGTATGGTGGGTCTGACACACCGGTGTCAATGTGTTCTTTTTTCCATTTCCAGGAGTGTACAAATATACGTTATCGAATGGTTTGCTCAGATGGATAAATGTCAAAGAAAAACGTAGTTCAGTTGTGTCAAGAAGAAAAACGAAAAGGTTAGCTTCCTATAAAAAAAATTTAAAAATAGAACATTTCTGGTTGAAAGGGAGGACACCGCACTATGGTGTGCACACTTACTTAGAACGATGAGAAAAAAAAGAGACGTTCAGGTAAATTTCAATTCCTGTCGGAACACATCCAGTTCTTAATTACGAAAAGTTCGTAAATTTCTCCTTCCACACCGCCGTGTGTCTCTCGACTTTGCCAGTCATGCCAACTGGCGTTTAACGAACTGATTTTCCTTTTGCAGCTTTACTTAGAGGAGCATGTGACACTGCCTTCGCCAGTTCCCAGTGCTTGTGTGGATACAGAAACTTCTTACATGCATTTTGTGACCGTCGCTGCGAAGGAAATCGCGATGGATAACGGTTGCAAAGCTCTGTTAGCCTTTCTAGCTCGAAAAAAGTAATATGTTGCAGTATTTTTCAGGAACTTAGATCTCTGCCTCCTTCGAGTAGGTAGGTAACTACTTATTTTACTTGTGTAGTCAAGGTATTGTGCAGAACATGAACAACACTTTACTGTTTTCGGAGCAGCCTGCTAAATTAATCACATGTAGCTTGATCGTCACACGCCACAGTTGTTATACTAAAATGTTGGCATTCAAAACATCGTAACGAAGCAGAAACGTAGGTCTGTATTAAGAGGTGGATGGTATCTGCCGTAATAAATCCTTAGAGTACCGTTATACTGAACGTTAACACACGTGCAAGAGTTTCATGCTGCTCACTGTCTACATTTATTCATACTTTTTTTTACATCACTGGTACTCGCCGACTCCCATTCCTACTTCCGCAATCTGCATCAAGATCTATTATGCTCTAGTGTGGCGGGTCTGTCCTGTTGTAATTCAGTGTACTGCGCAACTTCATCACGATAGAGTAATTTCATAACCATTTAGCTTTTATTAGGACAAGTGGAAGGCAGTGATTTCCAAACAAAGTGTCTCAGTTCGGTCTTTTCATGGAACTGACGGTTCCTGGAGTACTGAACGTAAGTTCTGTATAGATATATGATATTTTTATAGGTAGTTTGTTGTTCTCGTTACACAAAGAATGACGCATTTTGACAGGCGACTTTAAATTATAATTTATTGTTTTCTGCATTCTTCGGGCCGGCCGATGTGACTGAGCGGTTCTAGGCGCTTCAGTCCGGAACCGCGCTGCTGCTACGGTCGCAGATTCGAATCCTGCCTCGGGCATGAATGTGTGTGGTGTCTTTAGGTTAGTTAGGTTTAAGTATTTCGAAGTCTAGGGAACTGGTCACCTGAGATGTTAGGCCCCGTAGTGCTTAGACCCATTTGAGCCTTTTTTATGCGTTCTTCGTAAATTATTCTGGTGGCAAACAGGCCACCACATTACGTTTTTTGGGCTTTCCAACAAGCCACCGGAACAGATAAGAGCCTTTTTAGAGGAAGTTAATAGTACTTACTCAGCACCCAACTACCTCAGTACGCCTTGTAATATTATTGGATTTCAGATACTTTGCATATGAGATATTTGTCATAAAAGAAAAGGACACCTAACGAGGTGTAGCTCGTCAAAATGCTAAGCATCACAGCGCGAGAATAAAAAGAGATGATTTTTTTTAATGTGCCCCTATACCAAAACGCGCGTCCAGCGTTTAAATACTCTAAATAAACACTATGACCCATTGGGCGCAGATATATAAAATCATTGCCGCAGCGCTTGATAGCAAGAAGCTGCAAAACAGAAGAAAGAATAACATATCTTTTGTTAAGAAATATTCTAGAGACTTCATTAACCCTTGTACTTTTGGTCGCCGACTTGTTAAGACGTACTGTATAGCACTGCTACAAGTTGTATTTTTATTTTGTGTAAAAACTATGTGAAACGACGAACAAACATTTCGGTAACTCGGGTGTGGATACAATGTACCTACGCACACGCAAGGACATTTAATTTTAAGAAGGAACGGACTGACAGAGCAGCGATTATTCGACTGCCCCATCCACAAACGAAATATCTGACGTAAGTCATGCATTTGTTGTGTGTTTGTCATTGTTTGGAAGTTTAATGTCAAGTTGTTCAAAATATACTAATATTTTACGACACAGTAATTTTCTTCTTATTCTTTTCATTCATTAACCAAAAATGATATTCAAATTGTATATGAGCCTTGTTACAGGGTCGCTCTTTAACGCGGTGTCTCGATTGTATTTGGGAGACCACTAATGTGTTCAACACCCGATCTGTTAATCCTTCTCTTACGAATTCCACTAATTTGCTTTCATTTCCATTTTTATATTCAAATATGTCCCTTACGTATTTTCATCGAAGATTCTGATTGCGTGAAGGCAATCCGGGTCGAAAGGTCAATTATTCGCGTAATCAACCAGCACGTCTCCTGAACACAATCGAGAACCGACGCATCGGTGATCAATTAATAATATCTCTCTTTTAAAGTCGTACTAAAAACGGCCACACAGGATGGCCGTAAGTACGCAATCTAGCGTTAGCTTGCATTTTGTCAGTAAATATTACCAACCAACAATTACAGCATCACTATTATTAATAAGCAAGTTTCTAACCCCAGAGCCTGTTACAACAGAGATCCGGCCGTTGACGACTGTTTGTCCTCAGCAATCACATGCTCCAGTGCCATGTAGCACACATTGAGCTTTTTTCCTACTTTTGTGGATATTCCTAGTGCTGACGGTATATTGGCGACTGACCCAAGATTCCCGTTACCTGCGCCCCTATTGGATGAAGCGGAGATGACGAGCCACCATCAACGGGACACCAGGATCGCCGAACCCTTGTCAAGCATATTCTGACCAAGTTTACTGGGATTCGCGTCACAGAGCACATCTGCATTTAGATATGTCACGTCGTGTCGTCTTAGCTGTGGATCTAGTGAAGACTGATAATCGATACGACAGTTGTGGTGGGATGTATATGTTACTACTTAGAGGTGATATCTGTCGTTAATTTAATTCGTAACTGTACTCTTTTTTCGTTTCAGGAGAGAGGTATGTCGGGTTTTACGGATTCCGTCGGCCACTGCTGCTTAACCGTGACCTTGAACTCATCCCCCACGTCCTTGTCAAGGATTTCGGGACGTTCCACGACAGGGGACTGTTCATCGACGACGAAGAATCTCTCAACAAACATCTCTTTTTCCTGGCAGGAAAGAAGTGGCGCCAGCTGAGAATCAAATTAAGCCCTACGTTCACATCCGGCAAACTTAAGGGCATGTTTAAGGTGAGTTGTTGTGCGACTCGTGGATAGACCTTTTCTGCTATAGATCAAGAAGCCTTGAAGCAAAAACTGTTTTTTGAAAGCTGCAAAACTTTCCCTTGTATGGGGAATGTTGGCAAAGCGCTCGATGACAGCACAAACCTGTTTGAACATTGTTGGAGCCTATAGGTTCTGAATCGATGTCGCCCCTTTAACCCTTTCACTGAATTTTTTCTGAAAGAAAGAAAGTTTTTCTTTATGCGCTAAGGCTCTTAGGCGATTTTTTAATGGTTTTAGATGGAAGATTTATACAAAAATATGTACCCGTTTTCGAAACATATTTTGTACACTTGGCTTCATTTTATGGACTAAAATAACTAATTATGATTCTCTATTGCAGTAAATAAAATGATTATTCAGTAGTTACCATGCAAAATAACAACAACAATATTCAGTTATATAGTGGAATATAGCGAACCAACCACGTCTGTGTATTCCGGTGGTCACGAGCTTCTGCGCATTGCTACATTGACATTCTGATATTTTCATAGTAATGCCCAACAGTTGGCAGCGCTTGTGCATAGTGAAAAGGCTGAACATTCAAAAATGTCTACCTTAGGTTTCCACTGGGGGAAAGTACTTCTATTTCAGCTAAGACACGTTAAACTTTAATGTACACAATTGTAGCCAGTGGGTCTGAAAGGGTTAAGAGATCTACATCTACATCTACATTTATACTCCGCAAGCCACCCAACGGTGTGTGGCGGAGGGCACTTTATGTGCCACTGTCATTACCTCCCTTTCCTGTTCCAGTCGCGTATGGTTCGCGGGAAGAACGACTGCCGGAAAGCCTCCGTGCGCGCTCGAATCTCTCTAATTTTACATTCGTGATCTCCTCGGGAGGTATAAGTAGGGGGAAGCAATATATTCGATACCTCATCCATAAACGAACCCTCTCGAAACCTGGACAGCAACTTGCACCGCAATGCAGAGCGCCTTTCTTGCAGAGTCTGCCACTTGAGTTTGCTAAACATCTCCGTAACGCTATCACACTTACCAAATAACCCTGTGACGAAACGCGCCGCTCTTCTTTGGATCTTCTCTATCTCCTCCATCAACCCGACCTGGTACGGATCCCACACTGATGAGCAATACTCAAGTTTAAGTCCAACGAGTGTTTTGTCAGCCCTTCCTTTGTTGATGGACTACATTTTCTAAGGACTCTCCCAATGAATCTCCATCTGGTACCCGCCTTACCAACAATTAATTTTATATGATAATTCCACTTCAAATCGTTCCGCACGCATACTCCCAGATATTTTACAGAAGTAACTGCTACCAGTGTTTGTTCCGCTATTATATAATCATAAAATAAAGGATCCTTCTTTCTATGTATTCGCAATACATTACATTTGTCTATGTTAAGGGTCAGTTTCCACTCCCTGCAACAAGTGCCTATCCGCTGCAGATCTTCCTGCATTTTGTTGTGGACTGACAAGGCAGCCAGTCCACAGTGACGGGTAGCCGAAAGAAAGGCACGCGTACACACACGCCGACTGGCGTGATTTCTGGAACAGGATAAGTAGTGAATTCTAATAAGAAAAGTATGCAGCTCCTCGAATACTTAACTTTTATTTCTTGTTGGTTTACAACGTTCTTGATGAGACATGTCATACGATAACTATCAAACTATGTAAGGCTAATGGCGCCTTGCTAGGTAGTAGCCATGGACTCAGCTGAAGGCTATTCTGTCTCTCGGCAAATGAGAGAAAGGCTTCGTCAGTGTAGTCGCTAGCAAAGTCGTCGTACAACTGGGGCGAGTGCTATTCCGTATCTCGAGACCTGCCTTGTGGTGGCGCTCGGTCTGCGATCACACAGTGGCGACACGCGGGTCCGACATGTACTAAATGGACCGCGGCCGATTTAAGCTACCACCTAGCAAGTGTGGTGTCTGGCGGTGACACCACACATTTCGCTACAATTTTCTAATGCTGCAACTTCTCTGTATACTACAGTATCATCCGCGAAAAGCCGCATGGAACTTCCAACACTATCTACTAGGTCATTTATATATATTGTGAAAAGCAATGGTCCCATAACACTCCCCTGTGGCACGCCAGAGGTTACCTTAACGTCTGTAGACGTCTCTCCATTGAGAACAACATGTTGTGTTCTGTTTGCTAAAAACTCTTCAATCCAGCCACACAGCTGGTCTGATATTCCGTAGTCTCTTTGTTTATCAGGCGACAGTGCGGAACTGTATCGAACGCCTTCCGGAAGGCAAGGAAAATAGCATCTACCTGGGAGCCTGTATCTAATATTTTCTGGGTCTCATGAACAAATAAAGCGAGTTGGGTCTCACACGATCGCTGTTTCCGGAATCCATGTTGATTCCTACAGAGTAGATTCTGGGTTTCCAGAAATGACATGATACACGAGCAAAAAACATGTTCTAAAATCCTACAACAGGTCAACGTCAGAGATATAGGTCTATAGTTTTGCGCTTCTGCTCGACGACCCTTCTTGAAGACTGGGACTACCTGTGCTCTTTTCCAACCATTTGGAACCTTCCGTTCCTCTAGAGACTTGCGGTACACGGCTGTTAGAAGGGGGGCAAGTTCTTTCGCGTACTCTGTGTAGAATCGAACTGGTATCCCGTCAGGTCCAGTGGACTTCCCTCTGTTGAGTGATTCCAGTTGATTTTCTATTCCGTAGACACTTATTTCGATGTCAGCCATTTTTTCGTTTGTGCGAGGATTTAGAGAAGGAACTGCAGTGTGGTCTTCCTCTGTGAACCAGCTTTGGAAAAAGGTGTTTAGTATTTCAACTTTATGCGTGTCATCCTCTGTTTCAATGCCATCATCATCCCGGAGTGTCTGGATATGCTGTTTCGAGCCACTTACTGATTTAACGTAAGACCAGAACTTCCTAGGATTTTCTGTCAAGTCGGTACATAGAATTTTACTTTCGAATTCACTGAACGCTTCACGTATAGGCCTCCTTACGCTAACTTTGATATTGTTTAGCTTCTGTTTGTCTGAGAGGTTTTGGCTGCTTTTAAACTTGCAGTGAAGCTCTCTTTGCTTTCGCAGTAGTTTCCTAACTTTGTTGTTGAACCACGGTTGGTTTTTCCCATCCCTCACAGATTTACTCGGCACGTATCTGTCTAAAACGCATTTTACGATTGCCTTGAACTTTTTCCATGAACACTCTACATTGTTATCGGAACAGAAATTTTCGTTTTGATCTGTTAGGTAGTCTGAAATCTGCCTTCTATTACTATTGCTAAATATATAAATCTTCCTCCCTTTTTTATATTCCTATTTACTTCCATATTCAGGGATGCTGCAACGGCCTTATGATCACTGATTCTCTGTTCTGCGCTTACAGTGTCGAAAAGTTCGGGTCTGTTTCTTATCAGTTGGTCCAAGATGTTATCTCCACGATTCGGTTCTCTGTTTAATTGCTCGAGGTAATTTTCGGATAGTGTACTCAATATAATCTCACTCGATGCTCTGTCCCTACCACCCGTCCTAAACATCTGAGTGTCCCAGTCTATATTTGGTAAATTGAAATCTCCACCTAAGGCTATAACATGCTGAGGAAATTTATGTGAAATGTATTCCAGATAATTTCATAATATTTCCGTTTAGTCATCTTGGCTCTTCTCCTCACATATCCATGTTTCGCAGTATCGGCATTCGAGCCAAGATCCCCATTTCCTGTGATGCTATTAGATGACACGGAACTGACCATCCAACGGATAACAGTATACAGTGACGTTTAAATACACGTTGGAAGTATATGAGGGATTGCGACAAAAATTCACCCACTGTCCCCTCACAGCTAGGTTGCCATACAGAGCGTAATTTTCCCATTCTATCCATGTACCAGACTCAAACAATTTTAACAGTCATTCCAAATGGCTGTGAGGTGAGGACTGAACTGCAATCCACGATACCGGATCAGAACTCTGCGGCATCTACTCTTCACAATACCGACGTGATAGCTTGCCAGAATGTTATTTGTGCACTGTTATTTTAGGCTGAAAGGTAATTTATTGTGCAGATAATTAGTACAGAATGCGGAGTGTCAGTTTGCATGCAACTCTCTATAACAATTGAAGTGGCGCATATGAGGATGCTAGTACTAGCTTTAAGTTCAGTACAAGAAAAGTAACGTACATAACGTTCTTATTGCAAGTTGGAGAATGAGCGTACGGTGTACGATTTTAGAGTTGTGTTCCGGTAGAGGAAATTTTCAGCTTTTGTTTTTCAAAAGATTTTTAGTTTGAAAACGTCCGATGTACTATGCTTGCAATAATTTGAGAATATTGTGGTCATCACTTCTGTGTACGAAGGTTGCCACGACTCAGCGTAAATATAGTGATGTCGGACTGATTGTTGAATTATTTTGTTCAAATGTGCTACTGTGGGTGTTGGTAACAAGAGGAACGAGTGTCACACGCATGTGATCTGTTCTGTGCAGTTTCGACTTAAATCACGTGTGGCAGAACAGTATTAACACACGTTAGTGTAGGCAGATGAGAATTTTTCTAGTCAATAAATATGCACAAGCTGGAAATGTTGTAATCAACGTTAGCCAGCCCAAAATAGTGCTCAATCAGTGTGGGTCAGTTTCTGGCTTGTGCTAAGCTTTTGAGGGCCGAAACCACGAAATTTTTGAAATTTTTCGGTGTTTACTTCCGATACATACTACAGAAATTCTCGAAATGCCAGAATAGGAGACCATAAAATTTTACGTAAATGACCTACTTAAAAGTTACAATCGGTTCAGCCGTTTGGCGATAATCGATAGTCAAAGATCGACAACGCTTAACGACTTGGCAAAAAAGTGAGCTACGCACATGTTCCAACACCTGTAACTCAAAAAAGGCTACCCCAAATAAAAAGTGTCATTCATAAAAGCAGCATCAAATACTGCATAAAAAGAGTTCCTTAATTTTAAATTGCACTGACTCCTTTGCAAAAATGCAAATGAAAAAGCGAAAGTATTCGTAACGCTAAATTCCTGCTAAGACTTTTGAAACCCAATTCATCCACATTCGTCCAAATATTTAAATTTAAGGTAGTTTAGTTAGTTACCAACTTATCTAGGTAGTTATCCCCGTGTACTAGTATTTATGAATTACCAAGCCAGTTCAACATGTTAATAAATGAGTTTAAAAATTTAAAAAAGTGTCATAACAAATGAAAGGTTTTGTTAAGGGAACAATTTGGCAATTATAATATAAAAATGATGAGAGATTAAGTTTATACAAATACTGTTTAAGCAATTACTATTTTGTATTTACAATCATTTAGGATTTTTTAAATGTCTTTCTACGTCTCGGAGAAGCTGTCCCAGGGAGGTAACGTCATTGCCAAATCAGTCATCTTCTCCTGGCGTGGGATCCAAGTCGATTTTTCCCCATGGAGAAATTTAGCACTACAAATTTGTATCTTTGCAGAGGAGAGAAGGCAATGAGTGCATTTACGAGATACCTAGAGAGTGGCCATTTAGAGTTTCGCTCAGACTCCTTAGCCTATAGGTTCAATGAGGTAGCTCGTTTCAAAACAGAGGGCTGACGGTCAGAGCTTTGGAGTTTTGGCTTTACCCCACGAATGTGAGAATACTTTGCGACTCCATCCACAGAGGTGGATATGGCAAATCATATCAAAAGCTTACCAAATATACACTCCTGGAAATGGAAAAAAGAACACATTGACACCGGTGTGTCAGACCCACCATACTTGCTCCGGACACTGCGAGAGGGCTGTACAAGCAATGATCACACGCACGGCACAGCGGACACACCAGGAACCGCGGTGTTGGCCGTCGAATGGCGCTAGCTGCGCAGCATTTGTGCACCGCCGCCGTCAGTGTCAGCCAGTTTGCCGTGGCATACGGAGCTCCATCGCAGTCTTTAACACTGGTAGCATGCCGCGACAGCGTGGACGTGAACCGTATGTGCAGTTGACGGACTTTGAGCGAGGGCGTATAGTGGGCATGCGGGATGCCGGGTGGACGTACCGCCGAATTGCTCAACGCGTGGGGCGTGAGGTCTCCACAGTACATCGATGTTGTCGCCAGTGGTCGGCGGAAGGTGCACGTGCCCGTCCACCTGGGACCGGACCGCAGCGATGCACGGATGCACGCCAAGACCGTAGGATCCTACGCAGTGCCGTAGGGGACCGCACCGCCACTTCCCAGCAAATTAGGGACACTGTTGCTCCTGGGGTATCGGCGAGAACCATTCGCAACCGTCTCCATGAAGCTGGGCTACGGTCCCGCACACCGTTAGGCCGTCTTCCGCTCACGCCCCAACATCGTGCAGCCCGCCTCCAGTGGTGTCGCGACAGGCGTGAATGGAGGGACGAGTGGAGACGTGTCGTCTTCAGCGATGAGAGTCGCTTCTGCCTTGGTGCCAATGATGGTCGTATGCGTGTTTGGCGCCGTGCAGGTGAGCGCCACAATCAGGACTGCATACGACCGAGGCACACAGGGCCAACACCCGGCATCATGGTGTGGGGAGCGATCTCCTACACTGGCCGTACACCACTGGTGATCGTCGAGGGGACACTGAATAGTGTACGGTACATCCAAACCGTCATCGAACCCATCGTTCTACCATTCCTAGACCGGCAAGGAAACTTGCTGTTCCAACAGGACAATGCACGTCCGCATGTATCCCGTGCCACCCAACGTGCTCTAGAAGGTGTAAGTCAACTACCCTGGCCAGCAAGATCTCCGGATCTGTCCCCCATTGAGCATGTTTGGGACTGGATGAAGCGTCGTCTCACGCGGTCTGCACGTCCAGCACGAACGCTGGTCCAACTGAGGCGCCAGGTGGAAATGGCATGGCAAGCCGTTCCACAGGACTACATCCAGCATCTCTACGATCGTCTCCATGGGAGAATAGCAGCCTGCATTGCTGCGAAAGGTGGATATACACTGTACTAGTGCCGACATTGTGCATGCTCTGTTGCCTGTGTCTATGTGCCTGTGGTTCTGTCAGTGTGATCATGTGATGTATCTGACCCCAGGAATGTGTCAATAAAGTTTCCTCTTCCTGGGACAATGAATTCACGGTGTTCTTATTTCAATTTCCAGGAGTGTATAAAGAGTTTCGACTAAGGCAGTTTTACACCTCCTCTCTGCTGATCGAGATTTCCTACTGTAGGAAACAGTGTTTGTGTCATGTGATGCAGGCTATGTAACAGGGTTCACGATATGTCCACATGTATATGACCCTCGCAGTGTAATGAAGGGGGTGCTTTAGTAATGATGAAGAAATTGAGAACCATGCTGCAATATGATTGGCTGATAACATCACGTGATCGATGCAATGAGACGTTTTGTTGACGTAACAACACCTTGAGTAATTGAGTAATATGTGTTGAAATTACAGGAAACCCAATAAAACTACGTAAAGTGATGGAAAATACGTAAAACTGACGAAATTTTGACAAAAAGTGTGGAAGGATGGGGGTGCTTACATGTTTGCCTGGGTACACGCAAATCACTCCGTTCTTCTACTGGTGGGATTGACAACTGATGCTGCATACTATCTGTGCTCTCGGGGATCTGCAGGAAACTCCTTGTTCCGCATGTTGTTATCCACTGTAAGTCGTAAAAACTAAATACCTGTGTCCAAAGATTTGGTTGTCAGTATGACTACCACTTAGGACGCCGAAATAGCGATCGTATACCTGGGTACAATATGCACCTCCAATAAGAAGAGTCCGCAGCTCGTGGTCTCGCGGCCGCGTTTTCGCTTTCTGAGCACGGGGTCCCGGGTTCGATTCCCGGTGGGGTCAAGGATTTTGATCTGCCTCGAGATGACTGGGTGTTTGTGTTGTCCTCTTCATTTCATCATCATTCATGAAAAGTGGCGAGATTGGGCTGAGAAATGGTTCGGAATTTGTACGGGCGCTGATAACCCCGCAGTTGAGCGCCCCACAAACCAAACATCATCATCATCATCCAATATGAGAATCAATGCTCAAGATCTCTTCAAAAAAACAGAATACCGAGCCATTTGTTAACCCATCAATATGGAAAATGAGATTAAATGTAGAGGTCATCACCTTTGAAAGCTGTTTAGAAATGCTCCACAATGCCACAAATTCTTCCAGTTTCCATATGCTGCGATGTCCTCCACATTTTTGTTGATAAGACACACCACTTCTGTCTTTTATTTCAACCATCCTATGTGTTGTGTTAGCAGCATAGTTTATATCATTCGATGTCTAGGTTTCTGAGAGAGCTAATGGATCGAAGCATGTTAATGTCGGTTTAGCACCTGACACATAACTCGAAGTTATGGAGGGATTGCAAAATGTATGTCAGTGTACAAAACTGTAGTCATACACTGCTTTCTTGCAGTAGAAAAATAACATATCGAAGTGCTTCTGAAAGAATAGTACAGGAACCCTCTCTTGTGATTGTAGTCTGTGTCATATGGTCCTCCTACAGTACGGGCTACAAAACTTTACGCTAATCTGTGCAAATGACTTCGATCACTGGACACCTGCTCCAACATCTAGGTTCCAGGGCAACGCTTCACTGAATTCACGGATCTGCTTACATGTCTACGTGGCTGTGAGCTCGGCTGTGTACGCGCTCGGTGTTGTGGCTGCTTGGGGCGGTCGCGAGCAAGGGGCGACTCGACCCGACAAATGGGGGGCCTAGTCAAACTTATCGGCCGCTATAGCACACGAATCATATTGCTCTAAAATTTGCAACACTTGAGGAAGTGATCAGAATACTTTAGGATTTGTTCCATTTATCTACTATCTGCGACATTGAGTGTTATATCGCCCCTAATCATTAAATCACTGTAAAAGTTTTTTTAGAATGAAATTATAACTAAATCACTACACTTAGCTGCATACAGGCGTTTATATAAGTCAACGGGGACAGTTGAAAATGTGTGCTGCGACGGGAACTCGAACCTGGGATCTCCTGCTTACATGGCAGACGTTCTATCCATCTTTTATTTAGTTATTTATTTTTTTTTTTTTGTTCGTTGTTGACCGTTGTGTATGGTCGTTGCGGACGTCACTTGACATCCGTTCACGTTAGTTGTTGATCCTTTCACTCAGTTTTTTTGTTACATAGGCCAACCAGCTCTCCAGCTCTCTGACCGAACAATCCATCTGAGCCACCGAGGACACAGAGTATGGTGCGACTGCAGGAACTTATCTCATGCACGCCTCCCGTGAGACCCACATTCTCAACTTAATGTCCCGCACTATACTCATAGTGTCCTGCCCATAATACTCATTACTCGCGGCGTTTCGCCGATTCCCGTTCGGACATGTCCGAAAGAACAGATACCATCTTCATATATACTGTAATAGTTGCCACAACTACACGTAAATTTACATTTTCTGGTCATGCCCGTTAATTCTGTGTCCCTCTGACGGTACGTCTGCTCCGGCTTCTTCTGCAAGCAAAAAAACTGATGTCCGGCTACAGCTACTTGAACTTTCTGCTCATAATATTGAGTTAATGCAGCTATTACTTGCTCATAGCTGAGTTCGTCGGGAGACGCGGTTGGGGATAGTTTTTGTATTAAGCTGAACACTGGGAACGCCGCAATCGAAAGAAATTATTGTAACTTGGCTGTAGCTTCAACACGATGAAATTGACAAACTGCTTGGAACTGAGTCAGGTATTCGAGCCATTCCTCTTCTTCTCGTTAAATTGCCGAAATGTTGATATGCTGGTCGGCGGCATTTGTAGTGCTGGTTTGTTGGTCTATTGAGCAGCGCTCGCCGCTTGTGCCGCCAGAAGTTGTTTTACTGTCGTCAGCATGGTAGCAATTTGTTGGTTCTGAAACTGAAAAATTTGTGTTCGATCCATCACATTGGCCATTTGTGCCAAGGGCGCGGAGGCAGGGGGTGGAAGGGTGGTGGGGGTAGCCATGGTTTACACAAATAAGTTGCAGCAAAAAAGTAAAAAAGTAAGCAAAGCCTCTGGAAAGAGAAATTTTATAAATTCTGCAGCTCCCCTCCTGGAATACACGCAAGAACACAACAACCCTACAAGCTAAACCACAAGAGAAGCAAGTAAAATGGTCTTCTTCACTGAGTTATCCTTGTCGCCACTTCTGTGTCATTTCATTGCCACTGTAGTGTCTTGTACGAGGGGAAGAAAAAGAGCAGATGTTGGTAGGTAGGCGGTATCCTCTTTTTACAACACATCTGCACACATGTATTAACACGGTTCCTTATTAACAAGAACAAGAAGCTACTTATCTTTAAGCAAGTTGGTGTGGTATAAGTTCTTCCATAATAGTCCACGTTAGTCTCACTGCTGGTGACACCGAAGTCCTGCTATAAACACTACATTCTCATAGCAGGTGACGTGAACTGCCAGGCGGCAACTAGAATAGTAACTGAGCTAGTAGCTGAGCTGACTGTGACTGCGACTGACTCTGTCTGCGACTGGGCTGACTATTTGTGGCTGACGGCCCACGGCAGCGATCTAAATACTGTCTGTCGAGAGAGCATTGGCAGCGCGTTGCTTGTGAGTCTGTCTTTGGTCTCTGTCCTAATACGCGCGCTTGATTCAGCCCCTACTGCCGATTTTCTTGCAACCTCTTTGCCGAATGGTGTGCAGGCGACAGCTGATGGCAGCACATATAGAAAACAACAGCAGTCATATCGTACTTCCCTGGGACACACCCGACGATACACTCATCTCTGATGAACACTCGCTGTCATGGACAACGTTCGGGGTCCTGTTACTTAAGAAGTCTATTAGGCCGGTCACACATCTGCGATCATAAACCGTATGCTCATACTTTCGTTAACAGTCTGCAGTGGGACACCATGTCAAATGATTTCCGAAAATCTATTAATATGAAATCTGCTTTCTGTTCTTCATCCATGGTCCGCAGGCTATCATGTGAGAAAAGGGCTAGTTGAATTTCGCGTGAGTGATGCTTTCTAAAACTATGCTGATTCGCAGACAGAAGCTTTTCCATCTTAAGGTATTTCTTTATAATCGATCTGAGAATACGTTCAAGAATTTTGCAGCCAACTGATGTCAAGGATATTGGTCTAATTTTGCAGGTCAGCTACTCTACCCTTCTTCTACGCAGAAGACGCCTGCTATTTTATCCAGTCGTTTGGGACTTCGCACTGGGTAAGAGATTCGTGATAAATGCAGGTTAAGTAAAGGGCCAATGTCATAGTTTTTGTAAAATCTAATTAGGATTCCGTCCGCGCCGGCCGCTGTGGACGAGCGATTGAAGGCGCTGGAACCGCGCGACGGCTACGGTCGCAGGTTCGAATCCTTCCTCGGGCATGGATGTGTGTGATGTCCTTAGGGTAGCTAGGTTTAAGTAGTTCTAGTTTGTTGGGGACTGATGACCTCAGATGTTAAGTCCCAAAGTGCTCAGAGCCATTTGAACCATTTGATTCCATCCTCATTATTTGTTTTCTACTCTTTCAGTTGTTTCCCTACACTAGAGATGCCTAGGTCTGTGCCCTCCACATGGCGGTCTGTTCGATTATCAAACGACGGTATGTTTCTATGATCTTCCTGAGTGAACGAATTCTGTCATTTTGCTGCCTTCTGCTCCCACACAAGATTGATATACGAGTGACTGGACAGAAGTCTTCGATCAGCTTAGTGATCTTACTTAGGACCAGAATTTTCTAGGGTTTTTGGCTAAATCCTTTGCTGGGGTATAACAACTGTAGTGGTTGTCGTCTGCTTTGTGTATCGGTCTTTATATGGACGCATAAGTCTCTGTTAACTATTGCCTGTTGTCATTGGCTCATTCTCTTTTGAACCGAGAGTGCAACAATCTTTGCTTCCTAAGCATTTCCCAAAAGTGCTGTTAAACCACAATGGGACTTTTTCGTCTTTAATCCACTTACTCGGCACATATTTCTACAGATTGCAATTTGCTAAACTATTTAAATTCCGCCAGTAATTCCTCATCTATTTTCATGATATTAGTTCTAAATGGTCTCCATTCATTGTATAAGTCAGATGCCAGCAACTGCTTATATGCTCCTTTCAGCAAAAATACTCTCCTGGCCCTCTTGATTGATTTATTAACTTTAGTAACCATGGTCGCTATGACGACATAATGGTTATTATTACCTGTCTGTATGCTGGCACCGTCGATAAGGTCAGGTCTATTTGCATCTACATGGTGTAAGCTGTCGAACTAGCTACTCAAGACAGTTACGATGTTATTAGAGACAATGTTTTTGTCCGCTGCAATGAACACTCATCCTCCTATGGATCTAATCTGTCTTTTCGATGTACGTTCCATGACCTGTTAAAAATTTCAGAGCTTTTTACCTTGGGTTTTAGCCAGATTTCATTCCTGAGAATAATCTGTGGGCCACATACCGGTATATCCTGGAAGTCAGTAAAGTGGAGTACTTTCCATGAATGCTTCGACAATTTATTGATAAAATTTTGACAATTGCGTATCTTCACTCTGAACCTGGTTACATTTCGCAATCTGTGTGTCGACTGGCGAGTGTTCATCAGAGTGCCTTAACTCACCTCCCACATGTGCATTCCACAAGTACTGTGCTACTCGAGTAGCTCCTTCCTCTAGGTAGTACACCCCTGACTTATGAAGACGAGCCTACAACTCTCCATCCAATAACGCAGGTCCAGAGAATCTTCAGCCAAGACCATCACAGAGTCAACAAAGCCTCTGGTTGAGACCCTCCAATCGGTGCCAAACCAAAGGACCTCGCCGAGCTCTGAGATCACTGCTGCAAATTTCTAGTTATGCTTGCACACCGTGTGTGAGGCCAGCAACCTTCACCGCTTCCGCCAGCTGCCCATATGAAATGAGAATGGTCTTAGAACCCAAGCAGCTGGCATCACTGGTGGCGACATGAGCCACAACGTGCTCATGATGCATCCTGTGTGCTTGACAGCAACAGGCAGGATTCTGTATGCATCTCAGGTGAGGCCCCATGACAGATGTATCGAGTGCACACTGGCTTTGTTTCTGGCCTTGAATACTATTTACCTTAAGAGGCTTCATAATGCAACTAATATTGGAGCTCCCAATCACTGGCAAACGCTTTATCCCATGTGCCTGGTCAGACCCTGCTGAAGGAGCGGCCACCTGTCCAGTCACAGCGTGATTGGGCGATACCAAACGGTCAGCCTCCACATTGGCCCTCCACTTCAAGCAATGTGAATGCATTGCAACCTGTCACTCACCCTGCAATGATAGCAGATCGCCTTGTTGGGTCCATTGGAATGTGTCTCAATGGCAGAGCCCGTGGTCTAGACAAACGGCGCTTAAGGTGTCCCATGTGATGTGCCATATGCACCGCCTCCACTACACTCGAGACAGCAGGTTGAAGATTGTTGACCTTAGCCAAAAGCGCCTTCAGCTGTTCACACACTATCGCCAGCCCACCCTGCATTCACACACAGCACAGCATGCAGACGTCTTTTCCATTCCAACATTGCTAAAAAAAAAAAAAAAAAAAAAAAAAAAGGAAGAGCTAGATACATAACCTGATGCGCCACGTTTATGTGCCAGCCGAGTGTAGAATCCTGACTGGCCTGAAACGAACTGCTGCTGGCTCTACAAAACAAACAAATGAATAACAACTGCCCTACTGGTAGCCTGAATTTGTATTTTATGGTTCTAACTGTCCCCTGCTCTACACCAGCGGACATCAAGTTCCCTATTTAGCTCCTTAGCAGTTGCACTCTTAAATTTTGGGAGGTGTATATATAGATGCACATATAAATGTACTTATATGTACGTATTTATGTGTTCCACATACACATATGCATGTATATATGTATACCTAAACCACGCACCACGAGGGAATAATCCAAATAGGATGGAGATTGGTAGGTGTGATGCACATGTAGAGACAAACAGTCGATTATAATTCAGAAAAACTGGAGAATTTATTCAAGAGCCAGGGCTTCAGAAACTGAGTAATTCAATAACTCATTGGTCGATCTCTGGCTCTAATCCAAGGAGTTGTTCGCCTTGGTTTACAGAGTCGTTGGGTGTCCTCCTGATGGATACTGTGCCAAATTTTGTCCAATTGGCGCGTTAGATGGTCAAAATCCCTGGATGGTTGGAGAGCCCTGCCTATAATTCAGACGATCTCAGTTGCGGAGAGATGAATCACAGAAGTTACAGAACCATGGTGGCCTGTGCAACGAATCAGTAACAAAACCATGCTGCAGAGGAAAGGCCGTGGGTAGTACCACTTGCACGCATTATAAGTGGTACAGATAGTGCGAGTTGCCACGCAGAACGTTCTACATGGTCGTCTGGCTTACCCCATGCTGATGGTCCACGTGCCTGTGTGCTGATACTGTGGTCACTCTCAGAGACCACCTTCAAGTGCATATACCTCCATCAGAATCCATTTCCAGCTTTATGCCCGCATTACTTTTCTTCCCTTACATTTCCAGGGATTGTGTTCTGCAGTTTGTCCCCACTTAGCAAGATCAGTCTGTATATTGGTAACAGTACTGGTCCTATAATATTCTTCAAGGATACTCCAAAAATACCCGTCAATTCTGTCGATTTCGTACCGTTAAGAATAACGAATTACATTCTTCCTTATAAAAAGTCACAAAAACCTGCAAGTTTGCTGAAGCACTCTTCTCTATTATAGACACTGACGAAGTGTATCTGTGTGTGTGACAGACGATCCAGGACTGCGGGCAAGAGATGGCGGACGTGATTGGAGAGATGGTGAACCGCGGGGAGTCGGTGGAGGTGCGCGAGCTGATAGCGCGGTTCACCACTGACGTCATCTCCTCCGTCGCCTTCGGCCAGGAGTGCAACTGCCAGCGGAACCCGGAGCACGAGTTCCGACAGTGGGGACGCAAGATCTTTGAGCCCACTTGGCAATCAAGCATCGGTTTCGTTCTGAGCTTTGTGAGCCCAACACTAATGGAGTATTTAAGGTGAGAGCTGCAACGATTCGTTCCACCAGAGAAATCAGTTTGATGTGAGGAGAATCAAGGCGCAGTGGGTAAGAGTCGGGTATCATGCTCCAGAGGCTACCTGTTCAAATGCCCACCCAGTTACGCAGATTTAGCTTTTCTGTTGTTTCCCCACATTCTTTAGAGCACATGTCAGGACGTTTCCTTTGGAAAAACACTCTGAAATCGTTTCCCAAACCAAGCTTGCGTTTCGTCTTTAATGTCTTCTTCGTCAGTAGAACGTTAAATCCTAATAGTCCTCTTTCAGGGCTTTAATGTGATGAACAACACAGTGCATACCACAAACATGGCATGTCATCATTGCCTTGCTGTTGAACTCACTTCTCAGGGCCTCAAAAGCAATCTTTTGAATTTATCTCAATTCCACGAGCTATTTATGGAGTCTCAATACTTCGATGCACTTATCGTGGAGATGCTAGCTTTCTCGAAAAAATGAATTTTTGTAGACTTGCATTACTTTACTGTGTACCTCTCCCTATGGGGTATTTTCATGATAATGATCCAAACATTTAAGAATATTGCCAAGAGTAAGCCGGACAGTTTGAGATTTTACGAACAGCCAAGTCGAAAGTTATGAAGTCAAAAAGAGTTGGGGATAACTCAGCCTGTGGAATATTAAAGCCTACAAATCTTTGTTTGTATGAAGCAATCAACTCATCTGTTCTATACTTTTTTGTTAACATTACGCACTCACTGAACATAACCAGAGAGTGAAACGAATCCGTTTCCACGTTGGAGACCATTTGCAACCATTCACGGATTTCATGTTACCAAACAACGAATTTTTATGGATGACAATGTGCCATGTCACCAACCCTCAATTGTTCGTGATTGGTTTGAAGAACGTTCTGTACAATTCGAGAGAATGGTATGGGTATCCATCAAACGCTTATAGGACATAGTCGAGAGATCAGTTCATGCACCAAATCCTTCACTGACAACACCTTCGCAGTTACGGACGGCTGCCGAAGCAGCATGGTTCAGTAATTCTGCAAGGGTATTCCCATGACTTGTGGCTTATACGCCATGTCGAGTTACTGAACTATGCCAGGCAAGAGGCGATCCGACGCGATGTTAAGAGATACCCCATGACATTTTTCACCTCAGTGTACGTCTATGGCAGATGCAGTGAGTCAGGAAGTGGGCCTTTCTGCAGCAAGACAGATACCCACAGGGATAGGGTGAGGACGTCAGGTGCAGAGGGCACCATCAGCACGGTGGCCGCTGCTGCGACTGCCCATGAGGTGGCAGCGGAGACGGGGTGGGCACTGGCAGTGAGGCGCCCTGAGGCAACATTGGATGCAGGATTGCCAACGTGTCGTCTTTCCAGAGAGAATCTCCTTGTCTGCTTATAGCGTCACGATGGACTGATCGATCTGCATAGGCTGCGAGGAGAGTGAAAGATGGCATAATGCATTTGCCATCATCATACACTTGTCGGTATGTGGTAAAGTTGGTTCCTCAGGTTTGCACACCGGGCAATTTGGACGACAGGCATTATACTCCTGACATATTAAATATGCCGTTCACTGTGCCTTACCTCCAAGATTTCTGTGTCTTTCTCTTACAACAGGACAGAGTAAGAGTGTATGTTGGCTGTGCTCAACTTACCTACACTACTGGCCATTAAAATTGCTACATCACGAAGATGATGTGCTACAGACGCGAAGTTTAACCGACAGGAAGAAGATGCTGTGATATGCAAATGATTAGCTTTTCAGAACATTCAAACAAGGTTGGCGCTGGTGGCGAAACCTACAACGTGCTGACATGAGGAAAGTTTCCAACCGATGTCTCATACACAAATAGCAGTTGACCGGCGTTGCCTGGTGAAACGTTGTTGTGATGCCTCGTGTAAGGAGGAGAAATGCGTACCATACGTTTCCGACCTTGATAAAGGTCGGATTGTAACATATCGCGATTGCGGTTTATCGTATCGCGACATTGCTGCTCGCGTTGGTCGAGATCCAACGACTGTTAGCAGAATATGGAATTGGTCGGTTCAACAGGGTAACACGGAACGCCGTGCTGGATCCCAACAGTCTCGTATCACTAGCAGTCGAGATGACAGGCATCTTATCCGCATGGCTGTAACGGATCGTGCACCCACGTCTCGATCCCTGAGTCAACAGATGGGGACGTTTGCAAGGCAACAACCATCTGCACGAACAGTTCGACGACGTTTGCAGCAGCATTGACTATCAGGTCGGAGACCATGGCTGCGGTTACCCTGACGCTGCATCACAGACAGGAACGCCTGCGATGGTGTACTCAGCGACGAACCTGGGTGCACGAATGGCAAAACGTCATTTTTTTGGATGAATCCACGTTCTGCTTACGGCATCATAATGGTCGCATCCATGTGTGGCGACATCGTGGTGAACGCACATTGGAAGCGTGTATTCGTCATCGCCATAGTGGCGTATCACCCGGCGTGTTGGTACGGGGTGTCATTGGTTACACGCCTCGGTCACCTCTTGTACGCTTTGACGGCACTTTGAACAGTGGACGTTACATTTCAGATGTGTTACGACCTGTGGCTCTACCCTTCATTCTGTCCCTGCGAAACACTACATTTCAGCAGGATAATGCTCGACCGCATGTTGCTGGTCCTGTACGGGCCTGTCTGGATACAGAAAATGTTCGACTGCTGCCCTGGCCAGCACATTCTCCAGATCTCTCACCAACTGAAAACGTCTGGTCAATGGTGGCCGAGCAACTGGCTCATCACAATACGCCAGTCACTACTCTTGATGAACTGTGGTATCGTGTTGAAGCTGCATGGGCAGCTGTACCTGTACACGCCATCCAAGCTCTGTCTGACTCAATGCCCAGTCGTATCAAGACCGTTATTACGGCCAGAGGTGGTTGTTCTGGGTACTGGTTTCTCAGGATTTATGCACCCAAATTGCGTGAAAATGTAATCACATGTCAGTTCTAGTATAATATATTTTTCCAATAAATACCCATTTATCATCTGCATCTCTTCTTGGTGTAGCAATTTTAATGGCCAGTAGTGTACATCGATATAGAGGGTGTTCGAGTGTTGCGCTGGCCGATATGTTCTCTAGATCTCTCACCCACTGGGAACATCTGGTCATGGGTTTCAGAGAGAATGGTACTCCACTTGCCACTACAACTGATGAAATCCGGCACTGAATTGAAGCTGAAGAAATGACAGACCCAGGGATTGATGTACCTCTATCTGTCACGCTAGATCAGTTCGGCTCAATGTCTGACTCAGTTAGAGCCATTGTCCCTAGCTAAGGCACTAGTTCCATGCACCAAATTTCTCATCCTGTACACCTACAAACTTAATCATGTGTTCCTCCGAGTACGTGTGCCATTCTTCCTGGTGTTGCATTTCTGATGGCCAGAAATGTATTAAGAGATCGCTAAAGGAAACAAAAGTGGCACATGACGTTACCATAACCGTCCATGAAGCCTTAGCCAACATTTGTTTACTGTTATCGACATTACTTGAAAACAGAAATTTCAACAGAAATCTGCTTCTATTGTGTCCATCTGGTGATTAGACTTTTCTTGAACCCACACTATGGAACAAATTAACAGGGGCTTGCTAGCAGTCATGTGCCAGCACACATCGTTCTTCCTGCCTGCGTACTGGGGATGGATCACAGTCTTTTCTCGTTCCTTGTTAAACTGCACAAACGAGGTAACGTGTCTCTTGCATTGGCAAATGTGCATAAAATGTGGGATATGTTTGATAAGTAATCTCCTTCCACAGTGGAAAAGGGGAATTGATGTCAGAATAGTTGCTTTCGTAATAAATTACTGTCACATTTCATTTCTAGGGTC
Source organism: Schistocerca serialis cubense (assembly GCF_023864345.2). Lineage (NCBI taxonomy): Eukaryota > Metazoa > Arthropoda > Insecta > Orthoptera > Acrididae > Schistocerca > Schistocerca serialis. Next base: position 160,029,764 of record NC_064643.1, read on the forward strand.
AAGGGAGGAGCGACGAATGTCAGCAAATATTTCCAGCAGATGGTTGCAGACACTGTCGCTTACAGAGAGAAGAACAACTTTACAAGGAAAGACTTCATGGACCTCATCATTCAGCTCAAAAACAAGGGATACGTCGACCCTGACAAAGGAGAGGCAGTGGAGAATGGGCAGCAGAAAGGAGCCGGCACCACCGACAGTAAGTTCCTCTTTTTCTTCTTTTCTCCGTTAGTGTTTACCTACACCCAGTGCCCTCCCTTCATGAGGGCGTTCTTCTTTTTGTGCTTTTGTCCCGATCAGTGTTGGGTCGGTACATGTATTTACGGATTTGGAGTGGTTACCATATGTCCCTCCTGTCACCACCCCATTACCCCTCCAGGACGAAATATTTGCGCGTCAACTGTCTGTTTGTAGTGCTATTCGTCTGAAGCCCGTTATTCACCTAGATGAATGTGGGAAACCAGATCCAGGCTCCCTGACTCACCAACCCTCGTCACTAATCCGCCAGGCGAAATCTGTCAGAGGCCGCCGCACCTCTTTATCCTGGTATCGACGCTGTAACGTACGTAGCTATCTGGGTAGCAGGTCTCTTCCTGACAGTACAAAGACTTTGTTACATGAGAGTAGGATTATCATATTCCCTGTGTGTCTAGCAATCATATACACTATGTGAGCAAAAGTATCCGGACAGCGCCAAAAACAAACGTTTTTCATATTAGGTGCATTGTGCTGCCGCCTACTGCCAGGTGCTCCATATCAGCGATCTCAGTAGTCACTATACATCGCAAGACAGCAGAGTGGGGCATTCCGCGAAACTCATGGACTTCGAACGTGGTCAGGTGATTGGGTGTCACTTGTGGCATACGTCTGCACGCGAGATTTCCACATTCCTAAACATCCCTAGGTCCACTGTTCCCAATGTGACAGTGAAGTGGAAACGTGAAAGGACCCGCACAGCAGAAAAGCGTATAGGCCGACCTTGTCTATTGACTTACAGAGACCACTGATAGCTGAAGAGGGTCGTAATGTGTTATAGGCAGACATCTATCCAGACCATCACACAGAAATTCCAAACTGCATCAGGATCCACTGCAAGTACTATGACAGTTAGGCGGGAGGTGAGAATACCTGGATTTCATGATCGAGCGGCTGCTCTTAAGCCACACATCACGCCGGTAAATGCCAAACGACATCTCGCTTGGTGTAATGAGCGCAAACATTGGATTAAGCAGTGGAAAAACGTTGTGTGGAATGACAAATCACGGTACACAATGTGGCGATCCGATGGCAGGGTGTGGGTATGGCAAATGCTCGGTGAACGTCATATGCCAGCATGTGTACTGCCAACAGTAAAATTCGGAGGCGGTGGTGTTATTGTGTGGTCGTGTTTTTCGTGAATGGGGCTTGTACCACTTTTTGTTTTGCGTGGCACTATCACAGCACACACCTACAGTAATGTTTTAAGCGCCTTCTAGCTTCCCACTGTTGAAGAGCAATTCGGGGATGGTGATTGCATCTTTCAAGACGATCGAGCAGCTGTTCATAATGCACGGCCTGTGGCGGAGTGGTTACACGACAATAACATCTCTGTAATGGCCTGGCCTGCACAGAGTCCTGACCTGAATCCTATAGAACACTTTTGGGATGTTTTGGAACGCCGACTTCGTGCCAGGCCTCACCGACCGACATCGATACCTCTCCTCAGTGCAGCACTCCGTGAAGAATGGGCTGCCATTCCCAAAGAAACCATCCGGCACCTGATTGAACGTATGCCTGCGAGAGAGTAAGTTGTCATCGAGGCTAGGGGTGGGCCAACACCGTACTGAATTACAGCATTACGGATGGAAGGCGTCACGAACATGTACGTAATTTTCAGCCATGTGTCCGGATACTTTTGAGCACATTGTGTAACTGCTGATTGCATGTTCTGTGTTTGTGATTTGTGTTTCTGTAGAATGTATGAAGAGGTCAGTGAAATAAAGTGATAACCCTCAGTTTAATAAGAAATAGGTCATTGTGTTTTCTGTTGTGGTTTCGAATGCACGACATGCTATTAACGAGTTCACTAGAAAATACTTCGTACTTGGTAAATCGTTTTGTCTTAGTGTATTTATGTTCTCGGCTTTGAATATAATAAGTCATATAACATGCAGAAAAGAAACATACTTTTTTTATTATCATTGGTTAGCACTTTCTTTCGCTGACGCCTCTTTATATGGAAGCAGTCTAGCGTTCGGTTTAACACATGTAGGAATACTCCTAAAGCGATGAGCAGGCATCCCAGAATATCAGTTCGACTACTGTTAACAGCTCGTTCATTCTGTCATGAGGCCGCTCGCCTATCTGTCTACCCAGCTCAAAGCACTGGCTTTTAGTTATAAATACGGACCGTGAGACATAATGTTCTTATTGTGATATTATCACTCTTGTTCTCTGTATACATAAATGATCTGATGGCTTGGATACGACTGCTTGTTGATGACCCCGTAGCTGAAAAGTGATGTGAAATTGACCGAGCAAATAAGGAAGGCAGTAGGGAGGGCGAATTGTAGACTTCGGTTCATTGGGAGATTTCTAGAAAAGTGTAGGTCGTCCTATAAAGAAAACCAGATACAGGGTATTAGCGCGATGCATTCTTGAGTACTTCTCGTACGTTTGGGATCCCACCAGATTGGATTAAAAGAAGAAATCGAAGCTGTTCAGAGGATGACTCTTATTTTTGTTATCAGTAAGTTCAATAAACACGCAAGTATTACGGAAGAAATAGAATAGGAATCCTTGAAGGGAAGAAAAACGGTCTTTTTGCAGAACACTATGAGGAAATTTAAGGAATCGGAATTTGTGACAGACTGCAGAACGATTCTACTGCCACCAAGACATTTCGCACACGGTCCGAAAAGAAGAAATGATTAAAATGAGACCTCGTGCGGTGGCATATAGATAGTCGTTTTCCCTCGCTCAGTTTGCGAGTGGAACACGAAAGGAAAAGACAAGCGTTGGTGAAAAGTACCCTCCGCCCTGCACCATAGGTAGCTGACAGCGTATGTATCTAAATGTAGAGAAAGAAAACCCTTCACAATCAGTCAGCTGAACCTACCACTTAGTGTCTCGCTGCCAACAATGCCAAATGACTACCTCATTCTTTATGGTTGAAAACGGATTTTAAAGAAATTGTGGAAGTTTCAAAACACTAATGCGAAATAATGAAACAATTGATACATTTACTACTTCGCTAGCAGCGGTAGCATGTCTGATTTAGTTAACTAAATATGTTGAAGAATACAGTTTCAGACTCCAAATACATTCCTGGCTGTTTTGATACACAGTCTTCGACACATAGACATACACATTACGTAACTCAATGATATTCCCTTTCACATTTCGCGTTTTATTCTTTTGGAACTATTAACATTCTTTTTATCTTTCTATAGAATTGTCGATGGAAGACATGGCAGCGCAGGCGTTCGTCGTTTTCGGTGCAGGCTTCGAGACTTCTTCAACAGCGACGAGCTTCACGCTTCACGAACTGGCGCTCAACCCCGACGTACAGAGCAAGCTGCACGATGAAATTGACGCCGTGCTCGAGGAAAACGGCGGTGACATTTCCTACGACACCATCGGCAAAATGACTTACCTCGACACGGTTGTATCCGGTAAGGAAAATCAGTCTTCAGTTTCAGCTCCACTTTTAATCTCATTAAGAGCAGAACCTCTTATGTCAGGTTTCCATAGCAGTTGGCTTACTGTGCGAACCTTCTACATCACGAACTGTCATCATTCACGTTAGAGGAGTCAATGGGTTCACCCACACACTTATACGATGCCGGATGATGGAAGGAAGAAATATCACTAATTAAAATTCTGCGAAAATGGAAGTCCTCGGAGACTGAACTTTAACTCCAATTGAAATGCCTGAAGTAGGGTTTCACCTTTGTTCTTGATTGAGGGATCATCCCGCTCCCAAATTAAACGGATTAAGAGAAACAACGGAAACTGATATCAGTAAACTGCCGAGATTTTCAAATATACTGTCTAATTAATGTAAGGAAACTTTTGGTTATGATTCAGGCTGTGCCAAGAAAGTCAGCTAAAGAAATTCCCGAATTTGGTTTTGATTCAAACTGTGTTCGTGCTATCGAAGAAAATCAGCTAAAGAAGGTGCCGAAATATTGCTTAAAATGACAATAACTCGCGTACCAATCCGGCAGTATAGAGACTCTTCCGAACAGATATTTGTACCGTACCTCCACTCATAGATTCCCACCGCTCCCGTTGTTGTTGTTGTGGTCTTCAGTCCTGAGACTGGTTTGATGCAGCTCTCCATGCTACTCCATCCTGTGCAATCTTCTTCATCTCCCAGTCCATGCTACTCCATCCTGTGCAATCTTCTTCATCTTCCAGTACCTACCGCAATCTACGTCCTTCTGAATCTGTTTAGTGTATTCATCTCTTGGTCTTCCTCTGCGATTTTTACCCTCCACGCTGCCCTCCATTACTAAATTGGTGATCCCTTAATGCCTCAGAACATGTCGTACCAACCGATCCCTTCTTCTAGTCAAGTTGTGCCACAAATTTCTCATCTCCCCAATTCTAGTCAATACCTCCTCATTAGCTATGTGATCTACTCACCTAATCTTCAGCATTCTTCTGCAGCACCACATTTCGAAAGCTTCAATTCTCTTCTTGTCCAAACTATTTATCGTCCATCTTTAACTTCCATACATGGCTACACTCGGCACAAATACTTTCAGAAACGACTTCCTAAGACTTAAATCTATACTCGATGTTAACAAATTTATCTTCTTCAGAAACGCTTTCCTTGCCATTGTCAGTCTACATTTTATATCCTCTCTACTTCGACCATCATCAGTTATTTTGCTCCCCAAATAGCAAAACTCCTTTACTACTTTAAGTGTCTCATTTCCTAATCAATTACCTCAGCATCATCCGACTTAATTCGACTACATTCCATTATCCTCGTTTTGCTTTTGTTGGTGTTCATCTTATATCCTCCTTTCAAGAAACTGTCCATTTCCTTCAAATGTTCTTCCAGGTCCTTTGCTGTCTCTGACAGAATTCCGATGTCATCGGCGAACCTCAAAGTTTTTATTTCTTCTCCATGGATTTTAATACCTACTCCGAATTTTTCTTTTGTTTCCTTTACTGCTTGCTCAATATGCAGATTGAATAACATCGGGGAGAGGCTACAACCATGTCTCACTCCCTTTCCAACCACTGCTTCACTTTCATGTTCCTCTTCTGGTTTCCGTACAAATTGTAAATAGCCGTTCGCTACCTGTATTTTAACCCTTCCACCTCCAGAATTCGAAAGAGAGTATTCCAGTCAACATTGTCAAAAGCTTTCTCTAAGTCAACAAATGCTAGAAACGTAGGTTTGCCTTTCCTTAATGTATCTTCTAAGATAAGTCGTGGGGTCAGTATTGCCTCACGTGTTCCAGTATTTCTACGTAATCCAAACTGATCTTCCCCGAGGTCGGCTTCTACCAGTTTTTCCATTCGCCTGTAAGGAATTCGCGTTGGTATTTTGCAGCCGTGACTTATCAAACTGATAGATAATTTTCACACCTGTCAACACGTGCTTTGTTTGGGATTGGAATTATTATATTCTTCTGGAAGTCTGAGGGTATTTCGCCTGTCTCATACATCTTGCTCACCAGATGGTAGAGATTTGTCAGGACTGGCTCTTCCAAGGCTGTCAGTAGTTCTAATGAAATGTTGTCTACTCCCGGGGTCCTGTTTCGACTTAGGTCTTTCAGTGCTCTGTCAAACTCTTCACGCAGTATCATATCTCCCATTCGGACTTCATCTACATCCTCCTCCATTTCCATAAATATTTCCACAAATATTTGTACCCTGCCTCTATTCATTGATTCCCACCACTCCCGTAGCCATAATAATTAGACTACCGACTACAAAAAACTGATCTTTTCAAAAATTTACAGTTTGCAGGAAAGAGGAAGAAGGTTGTAAATTGATGTATGTAGTCCTGTTCTCAATTATATTTTTTTGGGAGTACATAAAACACTACTACAGTGTACTACATTACCTTCCCGTCTACCTACAAAGAATTTTTTTCTATGCACAGTTCCGGCATTCAAACGAAATTTTTGTCAATAAATTTGACTGGGTTAGGACAGAACGGCAAGAAAGCTGCGTTAATTATACTTTATTAACCTCATGGTATCACAGCGTATTTCAGAAGAAAATGTTAATGTACATTAAAGATCCAGAGAAGTAAACAAATCGAAATTTCATTGATCCTCTCCACTATCGTTTTCAAATTAAATCATGTACAGGTACGGTACATCTTATTCCTCCCCACAGAAAAAGTTGTCAACTGTGTCAAGACTAGTTAAGTAGAACTGTTGTGCATGTTTTACTCCATCTGCGATTGTAGAAGTAACGTGCTGGCCGTTTTCACCTGTTTGTGTGAAATCCGCGTCGTGCAGAAACCAGCAGACGTCGATCGGAATGTACACAATTGACGCGCACGTGTTGATCTCTGTGCCCTGTTGCACAATGGACACACCCACCACATCGCATACTGCGTGTGAAGCAACATCGCAACATCAGGAGCGACTAGGGAAATGCCATGTCAGCCACCGGGTTCACAAACTACATGCAATGGAACTAAGTCAAGAGAGTCAGGATAGCACAGTTATCTGTCTTTGTCAATTATTATTTACTCCAAATCTAGATCATGGATTTTTGTTTCATAGGGAATTACAGCAAATGTGTTGTGAAAATCGCAGTCAAACCTATCGTGCGCCCATAAGCCACACACACTTTGGTTTTGGTGGCCTCCGGTGTCTTTTACGCGGAGAAAGGGCGACTGGATGGTGCTTCCCATCCCACGTACAAAAAGATATTCTCTCTCTGCAGATCAGTTACTTGTATATGCACACGCGTGGCCAATAGTTTTCACTTTCGCACAACACTCACAACATACCTGGATGTAGCCACAGTATCCAATATTATCTTTGTTGTCTGCTTAGTTAAATGTTCTCTTCCGTACTACGCTTTAAACAAGTGAGAGAAAAGTTGCTACTTCCGTCGAGTCAGCTGAAGGAAAAAGAAAAGAACTGAAACAGTACTTACCTGCAGTTACCTCAAACATGTATGATGAAAGTACTTCCGCTCATGTGATTTATACGTTCGCGCCCATCACCTTTCATTTTTATTTCTCAGGTATTCCATTCATTGTATACGTTGCTGCTTTTCAGGTTACTGCATACTGTCTTCGGGTTCATTAAAAGATCAGAGACACTGAATCTTAACGTTGACAGGGACTTACTTGAAAAATCCAAACAATTAATAGGAAGGTGACAATGAACAATCAGATTGTACTATCGCCAACATTAAAAAAGAACCAGTACTTGTCAAACAAAAGGCTGTGTTGATCAGAAACGTTCTTGACGAAGATTCTTTCTGTAGAAACACCACATGTCTGAGATGAAATAACACAGCATTCGAGTTATTCCTGCCATTATTAATGCAAATGTTGAATCCTGCACATTGCTACTACTGTGTGCTGAAATTATAAAATGACAAGAGTTGTTTCGTAATGAACCCTTTTACACCAGATCGACTCTTTGGTCTCATACACCTTTTGGTTTCTAGCATTTACCAAGAATGTTCCACCGATCGAATTTCTATCAACCTCCCAATGTTTCGATGGTTATTCTAGGTATGGAGGGCGTTGCATAAGTAATAGAACACTTTTTTTTGACCAATTGTGGTCGAAATAATGCGGAATTTGCTGTGTAACATCGTAGAATATTCCCGCTTCACCACCTCTAGTTTCATGAAGTATCAATAAGTGGCGGTGCTATACGTAGCTTTCAAAATTCCGTCTGTAACGGTGGTGCGCTCCAAGGAGAGAGCTGCAATCGAGCGCCTTTTGGCGGAAAACCAGAGCATCGCAGATATTCATAGCAGCTTGCGGAATGACTACGGAGAGCTGGCAGTGAACAAAAGCACGGTGAGTCGCAGGGTGAGGCGTCTGTCACTATCGCAATAACGTCTCGCAAACCCGGCCGATCTCCCGCGTGCCGGTCTGCCAGATACAGGTGTGACACATGCAATATTGGAACGTGCGGACACTCTCATTCGAGATGATAGATCGATCGCAATCGAACACTCCGTTACACAACTGGACGTCTCCACTTGGGGTACTCAACCTGCTGCGTTCCTCGTCACTTAACAGAAGACAATGAGGAGCAACGGAGGACCCCTGTGCGATACTGTTTAACGCGTTACGAGTTCATCGTGATAATTTTTGTGTTGGCAGAAGAGCCAACACCGCGTTACGAGTGGATGCCGAAATGCACGCGTTTTAGCTCAAGCAGGCGGGCTTGAGGAGGGAAGAACTATACCGACGTGAGGTCTGGAACATGACAAGGAATGAGAATTCAGAAAGTGGACGTAAGTAGTGTGATACTTAACTTTAATCCATTAATGATGAACCTCGCTCTTGACGGTACATGATTCACAATATTATCTGTTCAGAATACGTTCTTGAAGATAGTAATTATAGCAACTGAATATGGCGCCTTGCTAGGTCGTCGCAAATGACGTAGCTGAAGGCTATGCTAAACTGTCGTCTCTGCAAATGAGAGTTTTATGTAGACAGTGAACCATCGCTAGCAAAGTCGGCTGTACTACTGGGGCGAGTGCTAGGGAGTCTCTCTAGACTAGACCTGCCGTGTGGCGGCACTCGGTCTGCAATCACTGATAGTGGCGACACGCGGGTCCGACGTATACTAACGGACCACGATTGATTTGAAGGCTACCACCTAGCAAGTATGGTGTCTGACGGTGACACCACAATAATTTTTTGTCGAACATGGGTTCATCACTTCGAGTCGGAAACAAAACGGCAGCCCATGGTGTTGTGCCACACCACCTTACCTCCGGAGAAATAGTTCAAGGCTGTGCCCTCAGCCAGTAAAGGCACGGCGACGGTCTTCTGGTACTCTGAAGGAGTTCGTCTGACTGATGTCCTCCGTCATGGTGTAACGATCAAATCTCAAGTGTACTGTGCTACCATTAGGAAACTAAAGAAACGACTTCAGCGCGTCGTCGCCGCAAAAATGGGAACGAACTTCTCCTTCTCCGAGACAATGCAAGGCCTCACACAAGTCTGCAAGTACGAGAGCTCATCCACCCTACAGCCCAGATCTCGCATCTGCTGACTCCCAATGAAGAATGCACACCGTGAAGCAGTAGGTGGATGATGGGGAGGTTACTGATCCAGCAAAACATTCGCCGTCGCGTCGGCTATTACAGTGGCATCAAGCGGCTATACAAGCGCCCCCATTAAGGTGGAGTAATGCTGTCGCACTGAACGGAGATTGTGTTGAAACATAAGGGTTCATAGCGAGAAGTGTGGGGAATAATATGGTGTTTTGGAATACTGAACAAAAACGACCAGGTTTCAAAAAAAAGAGAAGTGTTGCATTAGTTATTGAACGCCCCTCGTACTTGATGACAATGATGCTCACATCCGCACAGGCCGGTGGTACTCGAATCGTAAGTAGCCGATTCGAATACCGCCCTGATACAGTTGCTCATCACTTTCTCATTTCAGATCAGCACATTTCTCGTTTTCAATACGTTTTTGTTTTTTCTTCCTTTTCCGTTCCAGAGTCTCTCAGGAAATATCCACCAGCACCTGTGCTGAACAGAGAGTGCAACCAAGACTACAAGATTCCAGACAGCGACGTCGTTCTGGAGAAGGGAACTCCAGTAGTGCTGTCTGTGCTGGGCCTCCACCACGATCCCACGCATTTCCCTGACCCCGACCGCTTCGACCCTGAGAGGACCACTTTTTACAGATTTTCGTATTGTCGGTCCTGTATTGTTGTGTATTCTAATATCGCCTACTCCATGGTCATAGAAGGGATACGATACACTACATGGAGCCACAGTTGTCGACTGTCTCAGTAAAACTTTTGTTGCTATGTACACCGTTCTCTGAGCTACCCTTCCATCTTCATCAGTACTCGGCAAACCTCTGTGAGGTGCATGGTCCACGGTACACTGTACCAGGTTATAGACGTTTTTGCTCTTTCATCCACGTAGAGAACGAGGTAAGAATGACTGCTTAAACGTCTCTCAGCGTGATGTAAATTAGTCTAACCCTACATGAATCCTACAGGAACAGTTTGTAGGTAATTGCGTTTTATTCCGAGACTGATCACTTGAAGTTGTTTCTTGAAACTTAATAAGTGAGCCTTCATTGTACAGTTTGCGTGTGTCTTTAGGCGCTCGCTAGTTCAGTTCTTTCAGCGTCTGCAGCTCGACCTCTCATGGGTCAAACAAACCTGTTGCTATTCACGCTGACCTTCTTGGCATATCTTCGATATAACCTGCTACGCCTACTTGGTACAAGTCGCAAACACTTCATTAATATTCTACGGGGTAACACAAATGATAAGTAAGAAATCTCCTTTGTAGATAACTGGTTGCTTTCTGCCAATGAGCCACAGACTGCCATCGGCTTTACCTATGACTGAGCCTCTGTGATTATTCCATTTCATATGCCTACAAATTGTTACACCTATACATTTCTATGAAGTGACCAATTCCAGCTATGACTTACTGATATTGTGGACATAGGATACTATTTTTTTTCGTTTTCTGATGTGCACAATTTTTACATTTCTAGCTACCAACCAGTCATTGTACCACTTGAAAATTTTGCGAAGATCTGACTCAGTATCTGTGCAATTTTTGCAGAGATTGCTCCATTATGGGTAATTGTAGCATACATGAAAAGTCTGAGGTTATTGTTAATACTTCCTGCAAGGTCATTAACGTACATCATGAACAATTTCATGATATTACCGCGTTATTTAGATGACTCTGATAGAAATAAGGCAAAACTGAGACAACCTGTAATTCACAGATAACATGTTTAGAGTTCAGTGTTCCACCAGATTCCAGTGCATATGAGACAGATCATAATGTCACTTGCACAATATGTTTATGAAAGTGTGACGTGAGATATCCACGCATAAAGTTTACAGTTAGTGCAATGCCCGCCGCTTCCCCAACCGACTATCTCACTTTTTAGCTGGACGCCAGCGCTAAACCATCCTCAAAAATTGCATACCTATAGAGCAGTGCATACTATGATGTATCATGCAGCGTAACTTGCTGTGACAGTGCGAGAGAGAGACAAAGATATTGTTTATTACTCTGTGGCGGTCAGCGCTCACATAATTATTCTTAGGATATAGAGTTCTTTTGTTCTTGTTAAGAGTAATTTTTTTAGGGGAGGAGAGCCATGCTTGTGATGTAAAAAATCGACGCCATTGCGAGTTTTTGATTCACATTGTAAAATATAAGTGCATATGGAAGGAAATCAGTTAATAGAACAATAAAATATTGTTCATTTCAAGAAGGTACGTCTTATTATACACCCAGCGATGTACTGCTATTGTGATTTACTAATAAACACCAGTTGAGAACAGTTCCGACGGGAGCGTTCAGTTCTAGTGAAATAGTTCGATGTTTTCTTCGGAAAGGAAGTCACTTCATGGATCATTCAAATCCACAATAGTAACTGGACATTTCTCAGAACTGAAAGCAATCTGATTGCTATGCAACAGAGCCCCGAAGAATATTTCTCCGTATTTTGGTTACCACTTTCAGCTCAACACGGTATCTGCAGCATCTGGAGCAGATTTCTACAACAGCGGAAGCGTGTAATCGCCATCAGTTTCACACACCGCCCTGTGTACGCTGTATGTATTTACCCACAACAGTGAACATACAGTTACTCACACAAATAGAAAGACAATACTAGGTGGTGTGGGGAAACATTTCGGTATAATGGCCCTGTAGAGCTAAACAGTAATTAGCCTAGTAAGAAGAGGAGTCTTTATATATGTCTACCGTTAGACAGGACACGATCCTGATACAACACTCATAGTGAACCTGCAATATAAATATGTTAGTAATTTAGTAAGTAATGTTTCATTGTGTGTATATATGTCTAGTCTTATAGAGTAACTACATTATGGTCCTTTGTATGTTTCATGCTAACGCTAACGTGCGGGAGTATCTTGTGAAGAGAACGAGTGCGCCTTCCCAGCAGCCGAGCAGAAACTTCAAAAAGGCCAGAACATTTGAATTACTAGCTTTCTTGAGCATTTATGCATTGTAGTGACCCTTCATGTAGAAATTTTCTAAGTATAAATAGAGTTGCTATATTACTTTTACTAGAATTCCAGTATTTCAGTAGATATAGTAAGACAACATTTTATGTGTTATCTATGCACTGTTTTTGTGTCACATTGTAAAGTGTACATTAACAGCATTAGGACATTAACGTTTTTGCGTGTGTAAAAGTATAATAGTCACTTTTGTAGGACTTATTTAGAGGAGAAACTGTCAATTGCTCATTTACATGGTGATAACGAGATCTATGTTCAAAGCCAATAAGCAAGCACGCATCACAATGCCACAAAATGAATTAAATAGTGTGAATGCATCGTCAACTAGTGCCACAGAATTTAATACCGCCGTAGTTAGCGATATGTCGATTACGGCTGAGCAACCAGCAATAATTAATGCGCTCATGCCGTCGACACAAACGGTTGCTAGTTCCGACATTCATATGTCGAAAGTAGTCCAGAGAAATATGCAGCAACCAACAAACAACATGAATTTCATCTCTGACACAGACGCGTGCGAAAACGAAATGATTGTACCGAAAATTGTGTCGGTACAATCCTCATTAAGCCCAGTGCAATCGCCAATTGCTGAGAATACCGATTTGTTATCCCAGCTGATGTCAAGTTTGACTGTCATAACACAAGGGATTAAAGCAATGGAAACCACGCAATCTAATCTTGGAACGGCACAATCCACGTTTGCAAACGACATGAATCGTAGATTCCAGGCATTGGAGATTGCGCAATTTAATTTGGCTCAGGAGCAATCTAAAAAACTAGAAGAAATAAATGATAAGATTACTGAAAAATTCCAGAGTTTGGAAACAAAGCAGAGTCACTTGATTACCAGTCAGACACAACTCATAGTTACACAAGAACAACAGTATCAGGAATTAACAAACAAATACAAAGACATCTTATGTCGTCAAGATACACTAAATCATGAAGTGCAAGAAGTTATTCATGTACAGAACACTATTGCGCAAGACGTGAATACAATTAAGCACGATAACGAGCAAGCTGTCATTGAGCTTACTCGGAGGATAGACACTCTCAGTCTCGAAGGCGAGAAACACATAGAGAAACTTTTCAATGAACATAAGATCACATTTTCTAAGGACATTGAAGACTGGGCGAAAGAGCAAACCGAGACAGTGCGAAATTATGTTGACAAAACCTTGAAAGAAACAGTTTCTAACGTGCAAGTTAACAACGAAGCTGCACAAAAACAACTTAAAGCAGAAGTTAAAGAGATTAAGGAGAATATAGGAGATGAATTTCCTGCTTGGAAAGCAAAGATAGAAAATACATTAAAAGCATGCCAGCAGGGTCTAGTTAATACTAGAGGGGCACATACTACTTGCAGTTTATCAAAAGCAGACATTATTCCTGATGAAACCAGTGAAACCGAATCCATGCAACAATATCCATGTATTGGTGCATATTTACGTAATCAACCAGAAACAAATTATCGAGATTATCATTCACCGCGTAGTAGCCACCAGAATACACCTGTGACTATGAATGAAGAAAAAATGCTGAAATATCGTCAATTCCAGATATTTATTCCCGAAAGGAAGTCGATCAATCCCGTGGTATTTATCAAGCAATTTAAACGGATATTGCCGCGAATGTGGACTGAGCAACAAAAAATTATGTACGTTGCAGGATTCATACATGGAGATGGATCGATGTGGGCGTCAGAAGCATCCGATTGGTGTCAAGATTATGACCAATTTGAACGCGCTTTCTTGCACAAATACTGGAATAAAGGTGTACAAGAAAGACTACGTAAGGAAGTTTTTGACCCACAACCTTTTTCTTTCAAAAATGGATCTTTAAGAAAGTATTTAGAGAAGTATATAAATAAAAGTAAATACTGAAATGAACCAATCCCGACGCAGGATATCATTCGAATATTAAAGGGCGAACTTCCACTTGAAGTTAAGGAAAAACTTCTACATGTGCCTGAACAACATGTGGAAGATTTTCTAGCCACATTGGATTCAATAGACATTCTGTTCGAAGAATCTCGTGTGCGCTATAACCAACCAAGTTACCAACCTAACAAATACAATAGTAACAACAAACAGTATGGAAACAAACCTTTTGCACACAATTCACCAAACCCACAGGTGAATTATTTCCAGAAAAACGTGAAATTTGGTAACGAAAATCCCGACCAGTGTAATCATGACCAACAATGTGAACAAACATATAAACGGAAATGGAGGAAGAATAATAAGAAGAGGAAAGGATACTATCAAGATGGGAATTATCAGCAAAAACGCCGATATCAGCAACCAACCCATGAATATCACAACCAACCACAAACTTCAGGTTGGGTACCAAATGATAATGCAAATGAATGGAGAAATCAACCACCAATAATAACCGACGTAACGGAGCAGACCTCTACTAATAATGGACAATCGTCAAACTAAACTCGACTGTCAGAAGCCCCGACGGTGCAGTCGAGGAAGTTTTCAGGGGCGAAAATTCGAGCGTCAAATTTTTCCGGTACAATGAAGGCAGATTATTAATAGAAGAACTTCAGCACGATATGATGCCTTGTCAAGAGGAACATATCACTGTACCTGTTGCGAAAATTCAGGCGGCGATTGAAGTCATTACTGTGCAAGTTTCTTTAGATACAGGAGCAGCAGTAAATGTCGTGTCTGAGAAGTTATTTCAAAGAATACTTCAGAAAGCAAATCCACCGATTTTTCCTGTTCAATGTCGTAGAATTGTAGGTCCTACTGGTCATAAGTCTTCTCAGGTTAAAGTGCAGACTCAACTCCAGTTAGATATAGGAAATGTAGCTATAAATTGCACGTTCCTTGTAATAAAAAAATTGGTTGAGGACTGTATCCTGGGTATAGATGAATTTAGAGAGAGAAATTGGCATATCGATTTTTCTCTAGGCCGTGCCAGTTTTACAATAATGGATCAGAAACATCAACTGAATCTTCTCAGGGAATATAGTACCCATGGAAAGTATTGTCAGGGACGAAAGCTGCAAATAAAGTGGATACATAGCAAACCTATACGGTATTACCAAAGTAATTACTTGCAGCCAGTTTTAAACCCTGAAGTTATGGTATATGAAAAGGTGCGAGAGCCTGAATATTTGCAAAAACACCAAAGAAAGCAATTATATGATCATCTACAGGAATATCATGAAGTCTTTCAAGAAAGACCTGGTGTAATCAAGGGATACACATGCCATTTAGATGTGATACCACACCAAGTTTTCTGCCGTATTTTTTATCCAGTACCGTGGCACCAACGAAAGGCAGTTGATGGGGAAATCCACCAGATGCTTGAATGGGATCTGATCGAACCTTCGACGAGTCCATACTGTAGTCCACTTCATGTTGTCTCGAAAAAGGGAGGAAAAGTTCGTCTCGTGCTAGACGCACGGCAGATAAATAAGATTATCATGCCCGTGCGAACTCACCCGGAAAACATCGATGAGCTAATTCAAAAGTTCGAGGGGATGAAATACTTAACAAATATTGATTTGAGAAGTTCATTTTGGCAGGTGGCTCTAGACGAACCATCAAAAAGGTACACCGCATTTGTACATGCAGGTAGAAGCTATCAATTTAAGGTTTTACCTTCTTGACATGTGTAAGAACATGGAAAAACTACAGAATGAAGATCCTCGTTGGCATTCAATAAAGGAAACTTTAGCAAAGCCTGGAAACGATGATCTGAAGAGACTGTACAAAGTTGAGGATGATGTCTTATTTTTCAAAGGGCATCTCGATTCAGATAATTGGAAGGTGTGTATTCCCGAGAAGAATGAGAATGACTTAATTTTGCACACGCACATCTCTTGGGGACATTTTGGAGTATTAAAGTGTGCTCGGAAGATTCAAGCATATTGCTACTTCCCAAACATTCGCAGGAAAGTGCACAGACAGTTAAGGAAATGTAAAATTTGTCAGCTAGCCAAACCAGGAAATTTTTGTGTGAAAGATTTCCTACATCCTATTATACCCACTAAACCGCTGTCAATCATTTCGGTCGACGTCTGTGGTCCTCTACCATCATCAAGGGGAGGATGCAAATATATTGTAGCTTTTCTTGATATATTCACTAAGTATGTCAAACTTTATCCATTAAAATCAGCTACTGCTGCATCCATAGCCAAGAAGCTGGTCAAAGATTATATAGTCAAAGTAGGCAAACCAGAGGCTATTCTTTCTGACAATGGGTCAATGTTCACTGGATTTCGTTGGAGGCAAACATTAGCCAGTTGTGGTATAAAACAAGTTCTAACATCAGTGTACCACCCTTCGGCGAATCCCGTGGAACGAATTTTTCGTGAATTAAACCGGTTCATGAGAACATATTGCCACAACCAGCAACCCAAATGGATCGATTATCTTCACGATTTTCAGGAAATTGTAAACAATATGCCACATACTACGACAGAATACACCCCATACGAACCGATGTTAGGAAAACAGGAACATAATGACTGGATTCGACCAATTCCTAAAGTAGCTATTAACAAAATAGACCTACAAAATAAAGTACGACAATCCTTATTCAATATAATGGACAAGGCAAGAAAAAGGAAAATATATTTTGACAATCGACTTGGAAAAATAAAAAACATATAAAGTGAAAGACCAAGTTTTAGTAAAAACTCATCCTAAGGCTTCACTTATACAGAGGAAGAACACAAAATGGCAATTATTGTATCAAGGACCATTTGTGATTACCAAAATACCCCATCCAGGAACTTATGTTTTGAAGGATGTGAAGAATAGAAAGGTGAAAGGAATGTATCCTCATCACTTGTTAAAGCAATTTCATGATGACTGAAGATTCTGAAGATTGAAAATACTATTCTTATCAAATAATATTGATTAGAAAATTTTCATTAAACCTATGAATCATACTTAGGATAGTTTCTTTCTTTTTGCAATTTAGTAGTTAGTTTTTCTTTTCAGGCATAATGTACGAGAGATATGCAGACATTATGTATTTGTTTTCCACTGTAAAGATAAGTTTTCTTTTCATTATGCAGAGAATTTAGCTATAGTATGAATGATTTCTTTTAAAATTTTTTTTATTTAGTTGATAGTAACTTCAATCAGGTTTCACAACGCATAATGACCATGGGTTAGTGACTCAAATGAATCTGGTCCATGGCAAGATATTTTTTCAATGTCAATTTAACAATCTCAATGTATGTTTGTATTTGCTTTTTTACTCGCTGAGCTGAAGTCATGCTGTTCGGAAGGGGTAACCCGTTCTCAGTTTTAAAAGGACGCCTATTACTTTGTTTCAATTTTTTGTGATGAACATTGTCTTTAGAACTGTACTATTGTTGTAACATACCTGTGTATGTAAATTATGTTATATCAATTGTTGCTCGCGAAGTTACCAACTGAGCGAATGCCTTTCAGTTATAAGCACATCAACAAGTGTTAAAGTCCATCTGAAAGATGACGAGCATAAGTTGACACGGCAGCTCCAGTTGGATTTGTGTATAGTGCATTCTAGGGTTGTTGATAGAAATGAAGAACACCTTACGACTTCCGAATATTTCGAATTCAGGACAGAGAATTAGAAAGAACTTTAGATTAGATTCTATTTCAGCTCAGCATAGATCAAACACCTTTTCCACGGAACTTACACTGACTCTTATTTTCATGTTAACCATATGCGGAAAACCATAATACCCACGAGGAGACGGTGAAATGGGAATAGAATTCGATCAGTTACCCGGAGATGACTGATAGAAGGGAATCGTAGATGGACGTAAACCAACGCGTCGACGGTTCACCTCAAGACACAGAAGATTAACAGTGTTGTGTTTCTTTTGTGAACAGTGTTTAAATTCATTCAACAAAAAAAAATCCATATTGTAAATTTTTTTTATTTTCCATTGTAATTCAGTTGCAAATGAGAAATACGAGGATGGTAAATCTACCCCGAGGTTTTCCTTGGTTTTCCTTTGTGGGGCTTGGCCGAATGGCTAGATTATCCGTTTGAGACATCCCAAGGCGAGTGACAGAAGCTTTGAGTGATGATGAAAAAGGTTTCTGATCACGTCTCATGCCATCCTCGACAAATGAATAAAAGCAAGCATGTAAGCTATGCATATATGCTGCATCAGGAATTCAGCACAGGCTTTGTCAGCAGTATATGCACCCAAATCAATAATTTACATTTAGATAGTCATTCACTAATACCAAAATATCATAAGAAATACAGTGGACATTAATACTCTAGTGGACATTAATACAGCGTCATAAACAATCACCGATATAGTGTTGTGTGAACGCTCGTGTTTGTTTTTGCCCAAAAACGTTCGTCCACAAGAGGGGCATATATGATGTATCATGCAGCGTAACTTGCTGTGACAGTGCGAGAGAGAGACAAAGATATTGTTTATTACTCTGTGGCGGTCAGCGCTCACATAATTATTCTTAGGATATAGAGTTCTTTTGTTCTTGTTAAGAGTAATTCTTTTAGGGGAGGAGAGCCATGCTTGTGATGTAAAAAATCGACGCCATTGCGAGTTTTTGATTCACATTGTAAAATATAAGTGCATATGGAAGGAAATCAGTTAATAGAACAATAAAATATTGTTCATTTCAAGAAGGTACGTCTTATTTCTACTTCGCTATCTATCTGAAGTTGGAAAAAACAAATAACCAACGTAATATGAGGGTAACTTCAAAGCAAGTGCACATCAATGACGTACTGGTGTCTGGAAAGACAGACGTCTGTGCCTAAAGATATATCTTCATCTACCGCTTCCTTCTCGTAAACGTACATTCAGAGATATCTGAGGCTATACTGGAAGCCCCAGCTGAAACAGAAGTGTCAAAATTCATATATTTGTGGTCCATAGCTGAGAGCTCACATTTGGCAAACATGTACTTGCTCAGGAACCTGTAACTACCTTAACTAGAGGTTCACACAAAGATGTCCGTGATACCACACTCCTTAGGGACGGCGGAATTTAAGCAATTGAGCCTCATTAGGGTATTTAAGGCACGAAAAGCCTCTGCAGCTAGAAACAACACACATACATTTAAATTTCCTGATTGATTATCAGAATACTCAACACTTAATTAGAGTAGATTAGATTAGATTAAGTATTCATTCCATAGACCCATAAAAGAGGGAATCCTCCTGGGTGTTGCACATGTCAGATAAACACATTACAACAATGTAATTATAAAAACTTGAGTTTCATTAATTTTTAATGATCCTCAGTCAATAAACAGTAAAATTATGTACATGAATTAAATTTAAACTTCTAATATTTACAGGTCTAATGCTTACATCTGCTTTCATTAAATCCATCATTCAGACATTTGCTAGTTTCTTGGCTATTACAACCAAGTATCGTCAAAAATTAAAGTAAATTATTCATTGCTGTGATCCTCAGTTAAGAACAGTCAGATTATGTACAAGATTTAAAATTAAACTTCCACTATTTACAGACTTAAGACTTACATCTGCTTTCAATACATCGATCATTCACACAGTATGGCTGTTACAACAAAGTATTGTCAAAAATTAAACTATAATAAATTTTCATTAATATGGTCTACTGCACTTGTTGAGAAACTCAGGGATGGAATAGAAGGAGTTGGCCACCAAAAATTCTTTTAAATTATGTTTAAATTGTGCCCTTTCTGCCACTAAACTCTTAAAGGTTGCCGGTAAGTTATTGAAAATATGCGTTGCTGAATACTGGACCCCTTTCTGGGCAAGAGTAAGTGATTTGTATATGTTTATTGTAATTATTCCCAGTATTGATACTGTGTACTAAGCAGTTACCGAGCGGGGTGACGCAGTTGTTAGCACACTGGACTCGCATTCGGGAGACGACGGTTCAGTCCCGCGTCCAGCTATCCTGATTTAGGTTTTCCGTAATTTCCCTAAATCGCTACAGGCAAATGTCGGGATGGTTCCTTTGAAAGGGCACGCCCGACTTCCTTCCCCATCCTTCCCTACTCCGATGAAACCGATGACCTCGCTGTTTGGTCTCTTCCTCCAAAAAACCCAACCCAACCAAGCAGTTAGTTGGAAAGAGAGATGTATTATTTACAACAAACTTCATTAAGGAATAAATATACTGAGAAACTGTGGTTAATATGCCCAATTCTGTGAATAGGTTTCGACATGATGTTCTTGGATTTACAATACTCATTACTCTTATTATACGCTCCTGTACTCTAAAAATTTTATCTCTGTTTGTGGAGTTACCCCAAAATATGAAACCATATGACATAAAGGAGTGAAAATAAGCAAAATATGCCAGTTTATTTATATTTATATCTCTTATGTCTGACATCATTCGCATTCCAAACACAGACTTCTTTAGGCGCTTTAGCAGTTCGTTAGTATGTTGCTCCCAACTGAGTTTATTATTAAGTTGTAATCCCAAGAATTTTACACTCTCAACTTCTCCTATTTCCATGTCGTCATATTTTATACACGCACCGCCGCGCGGGATTAGCCGAGCGGTCTTAGGCGCTGCAGTCATGGGCTGTGCAGCTGGTCCCGGCGTAGGTTCGAGTCCTCCCTCGGGCATGGGTGTGTGTGTTTGTCATTAGGATAATTTAGGTTAAGTAGTGTGTAAGCTTAGGGACTGATGACCTTAGCAGTAAGTCCCATAAGATTTCACACACATTTGAACATTTTATACACACACCAGAAGGAAATCTCTTGGAAGTTCTGAACTGCATATAGTGGGTCTTTTCAAAGTTTAATGACAGTGAATTGGCTATGAACCACTTATTAATGTCAGTAAAAATTTGATTAGATGCCCTTTCTAAATTTATATTTTATTTACTATTTATTGCAATGTTTGTTTCATCTACAAATAAGACAATCTTGGCATTTGGTAACGAAACAGATGATAGGTCATTAATATACACAAGAAACAGTAGTGGACACAGTATGGAACCTTGGGGAACACCACATGTAATTTCTTTCCAGTCAGATGATGTCTCTTTGCTGAAGTGTTACGTAATAACACCCTTTGTTTTCTATTAGTAAGATGTGACTGAAACCACTTTGCAGCACTACCAGAGACGCCATAATATTTTAATTTACTTAAAAGAATGCTGTGATTCACACAGTCAAACGCCTTTGACAGGTCACAGAATATGCCAGTTGCCTTTAATTTGTTGTCCAATGAATTAAGGACATTTTCGCTGTAAGTTTAAATACCTTTCTCAATATCAGAACCCTTAAGAAACCCAAACTGTGACTCTGACAGTATATTATTTTCACTAAGGTACTTAAGTAGACGCTTGAACATAACCTTTCCAAATATTTATGAAAAAGCTGGCAAAAGTGAGATCGGTCGGTAATTTGATGGCATTTCTTTCAGCATATTTAAGCCAGGCCGCGAATGTTCCTGTGACAAGTGATTGATTACACAAATAACTTAAGATGTGACTAAGCACACATGAACACTCTTTTATTAACTTTGTTGATATGTTATCAAAACCACTAGAATCTTTTGATTTCAAGGACTTTATGATGGATTCTATTTCTTTGGGTGAAGTAAGTGTCAATTCCATTTTACTGAGATTGCTTGTGCGCACTGGTCTCAGATATTCCATTGCATTATATACTGAACCTGACAACCCCATGCTATCAGTAACAGAGACAAAATACTTGTTTAAAAGGTTTGCAACACAACATGCGTTGGTTACCAGGGTTTCATTTATTTTTAGAACTATTTTCTCCTCCTCATTTATGGTCCTACCTGTCTCTGACTTAACTATGTCCCATATTGTTTGTATTTTATTGCTGGATGTATTTATCTTCTTCTCATAATGCACGTGTTTAGACTTCTGGATAACCTTCTTCATTGTTTTGCAGTAATTTTTTTAATGAGCTATAATGCTAGTATCAAAGGTGCCCTACGTATCAGATAGAGTTTCCTTTCTGTCTCACATTATCACATGATAATGACGACGATTGATACATATGGAGATACTTGGCGGTTTATTCTGCTCGTTTTCTATTTCAGTAAGATGTTAATAATCTTCGTGAAGACGGCGTTCTCCGTCAAATGTTTGCCCTTACGGGAACCTGAATGTGGCCACGCTTGAGAACACACAAGACACGCGCCCCAGCCTTTAGGAGATTCAGTTTTAGGCAGTCCGACCGCTTTCAGCAGCCTCCCCAAAGACGTGAAGATGTATACAGTTAGGTTTGCTCTAGAAGGTAGATCCTGCTTCCTTTGAGTGTCGAGGTTTTAAACGGCAACGAAAGCTAATTTTTTTTATCATCTGCAGCACCACGTGTCTTCCGTAGTTAGTACAGTCGACCTCCATGCTACAAATGGCTCAAAAGGCTCCAAGCATTGGGGGACTTAATATTTGAGGTCATCAGTCCCCTAGACTTAGAACTACTTAAACGTAACTAACCTAAGGACATCACACACATACATGCCCGAAGCAGGATTCGAACTTGCGACCGTAGCAGCAGCGCGGTTCTGGACTGAAGCGCCTAAAACCGGTCGGCCACAGCGGCCAGCACCTCCATGCCACATGGACCTATAGCCTAGCTGTCATGTTGCAGTTATTCACCGTACCTGAGTGCCTAAGGCCTCAGACTTTCAGGAAAGGCTGCCGGTTTTGTCGAGCAAAGCAATTTGTAACACTATCACAACAAAAAGGCGAATGAATGTGTACTGGATGCAGATTGCTGGAATCACTCGCAGTATATATTTCCCATTATTGATAAAACAAGAAACTGAATGACGGCAGGTATACTGACGTCCTCACCTCTTTGCACGTATAAATACGAGTATATACCACTGTAATAAGATACGAGACAATTTCAACAAGCTTTCTAGTACGAGACGTGGAGTACGGTCTTTAAAAGAATAACCACGACTCGAAACGTTGCTGAAGGGCAGTAAGAAAGGAGATAAGGACATTACTGTTTTCCTTTGCCCTGGTGTGCAAAAGTCAGTTAGGGAGTGTTAAATTCCAAAAAACGTTGTTCACAATAGCTTGCAAATTTTTTGGTGAATCTTGCAAAACGAAATGTCGGCAAGATGACCACTTTCTAGAACGACTGAGAATCGGTGCTAAATTGTTTTACCATAAATCGCTACCCATTAACAGTAATTCCTATTAAATAACATTTGCCGCATGTAACTTGAGTAGAACTAACGATCAAGTTTATTAAATTCAGTGAAGTGTAATTTTTTTTAATACATGGGTAAAGTTGATAGAAACGTTAAAATGGTTACACCGTTTGAGGTAGAGTCAGACACAGACAGTGACGAGCAAAATATGGCGAGTCACGAAACTCAAAATAATGAATTATCGGTGGGTGAAAATGAGCCTACGACCGAACATGCTGAAGAACCCACCCAGAGCGAATCAGTACCTACTAATTTCGCTGAACAGTTCACATTTTTCAGAGAATAGGTGCAAGGTTTACATCGCTCGGTTCGTGAACAAAATCCACACATTAAAGAAGTTCACAAAAATGTAACAGACAGTTTAGATGCAAAACTACAAAATGTAACTGACAATTTACTGGCATAACTACAAAATGTGACTATCAATTTAGATGCAAAACTGCAAACTGCAGCCACTGAAATCAAAACTAATATGACTGTTAGTTTAAACGCAAAACTTCAAAATGTGACTGACAGTTTAAATAGAAACCTTCAAATAGCAACCACTGCCACTGAAATTCAAAATAATGTAACCACATTAGTAAACGAAAATTTGAACGCCATAGCCCATCGGATACAAGAAAATAATGCCACACAAATTCGTGACGACCTTGATAGAAAATTCAGTAAAATTGAAACTAACTTCAAAAATACTACTGATGACTTTGACGAAATGCGAAAAACATACAAGCACTAGCCCGAAGCTGTCAATGATGTAACCGAGCAGGCCGCGCAAGTTAATGCAGCGCAAAGTACATTAGAAAATTCTGTGCAGCAAATAGCTGCACAGGTATAGACACCCGCTATCGAAGAGGAGAAATCTGTAGAAGCAAAGTTTGTAGATAAATGCAATCAGTTTACTCTTGACTCTGTAAACCGGTTGAACATGACAGACGACCAATTTCAAGAATCTTTACGAAACGAACTGCCTGTAACCACAAAGAATGCTACAAACGAAGCTTTGTGTGCAGGAAACATGTTAGGTGAAAACACCGAACAGGTTTCTGAATGGAAACACACTTACACAAGAGGTAGACACGTTAAAGAAGGAGCTTGCAGCAATAAAAAACGCAGCAGGTGAGTCTGATTTACGTGTCAGCAAGTTGCCAGAGACGCAGACTGTGATATCTCGAGCAGCGACATCAATCAGCTGTTCGGAAACGATGCCCACTCCGCAACTCGTTCACATAGCATGTGAACAGCGGGGTGGCCAGTTCTCTTTCTGACATACTTGTGGAAGAGAGTTTACTAAAATACAGACAATTTCAAAGTTTTACACCGGATCGCATAATGCCACACCCTGTCATTGAATGATAAACAGAAAATACAGTTTGTCACTACACATATTCAAGGTGATGGAGCCTTATGGCCAAGTGAAGTAATAGATTATTGTAATACTTTGAGGAATTCGAGAATACTTTTCTAAATAAGTATTGGTCATGTAACAGAAATCTACAATTTTTTTTAGGTACCAAAGTTGCGATGATACATATACATACATTTGTACATACATAAATCAGTTCTGTACTAAGGGAGCCATTCTAATGGTGGTTTTAAATTATTATTTATTTAATTTTTATTATTAAATTTTATATTATTCAGTCTTTTAATATGTCTGAACTCAAATGCAAGTCTGAATCAAATTACAATTATCTTAGCCAAATGAGTCGTCAACTAAAGCAAGAAAATTACGTACTTGGAAAAATATTCTTTTATATTTAATTACCACCATATTTTTTAGCTAGGCTCCTCACTGGGAATAATTTTTGGACGTGATTAACGCCTAATGGCTATCGGACTTCGTTTTGTGAAATTTGAAATTTTGGATGCAAGTTCTATTCTGAAAGCAAACCAAACATATTACACTGATTGGTGCCGTTAATACGCGATCAGTCACTAACAGACATTCCCATACAGAGTAATTCATGAAAAAAGCTGAGGAAAAAAGAATGATTAGTCGTAATAACAAACACAATGAACTTAAATAGTCATTTTTATGCAAAATGAGCACAAATAACAAAATCTCTACGTAACATAGACCAAGCAATACATCTTATAACCGTAACAAACAATGGCTGGCCAGGAAGAGGGAGAACAAAAGAACTGCGAATCCTTGTTCGCTTAAATTGCATAGATAATTCAATTACAGAGATATTAGTTTCATTATAATTGTAATGACTATTGTCAGCGATAAAATCATCTCAGAGCTACTGCCCGAAAGCACACAGTCACGAAATCCGTTAACACTTGGCGAAACTACAGAACTATGAGTTTCTTGAATCAGTAGGCCTGGAACCTCGGAATGACTTCGCTCAATATATCTTACCCAGTGGAATATGATGAGCGAATCATACGCCAAGAATACTTCTCGTATAAACCTTATGCTTCAACGACATTCAACAAAAGCGATGAAATTAGGATTGTCATCCAGTACCAGGACGCTTTAACTCTTCCATACAAGTGTTTCATATATTTGGATGGATGATTTAAGAAAAAGGATGGTAATCATGCAGTGAGACCAAATGTTACACGCAATGCATTGGCTTTCCTGTTCCAAGAATATGAACTTAAAATATACGATGTAATATTGCTTTTAAATTCACAGTATCTTGTTATTGTCTGAAATTTCTTAATTGAGTTCTTATTTCTAAAAATAAAAGTACTGGTTGAAATTTTTTTTTTACTTTGCATTGCAATACTGGTTACAGCTACTGAAGAGGTATAGTTTCCCTTATACTAATATTATTACTAGTGAAAATTCCACCCTAAATGGAGGATTTTAATTTATTGTTTGAACTGGGTGGCTCTACACATTTTCCTCCTCAAGCAGTTGAAATAATTTAATAATGGAATGAAAGGGATGACGCTAAAGAAATGTTCAATGGAAACAGCTGCACCAAAATGAACTGAGTGGAACTCACACTTAGAACTAGTATGACTTGGACAGCTAGCTTAAAAACTAATCTATTTAAACATGGACTCTCACATTCAAACAAGAAATTCGGCAAACTATTTTTTTCCTTCATTTAAGATTTTTTAACTTTCTTGATGATTTTAGTCCATTTTGTAATCTTTATATATTATTATTTTGTAATCATTATATATTTTAACTTTTTTATAATTTAAAAAATTCTTCCAGGGCATGTTGCTATATTTTCATGCACAGATATTACGCTACATGTTGAGCAAAATAAAAAATAAACAGAATATAATTATACACGAGCATACATAATAACGCTGACATCTACACTCAAACGCAGTCACAAGCGTACACACACACACACACACACACACGCACACACACGCACACGCACACACCACTCTCTCTCATTCACACCGTCGGAATCCCCCACCCCTTCTCGCGCTTCAAGTAAGTAGTGTGAGTACTGGAGGGTTTCGAACCCGTCATCATTAATGGCTCTTTTAGCGTCATGAGGTGCCAATCCGACTTCAGATTGGAGCATAATGTACATCCCTTGGCCTCTCGTTGCTGTACCAAATGTGGACGTTACGGCGGAGCACCGAGAACACCACCGTACGGGCAGTGCAAGTAAACTTAGACCACGAGGACACATGATGCTGCACGTCGCACACCTTTAGTCCGCTTCTGGGTGACTCCATCTATTGTATGATATGAATACATTTTGTATCTTACACCACAAACTCCACAATCGTCAATCATCTGCCTCATCTTTCATTGAGCCGATAACTTTGTTCGGAGGAAAAATACCGTAAGAATTATCAACTGCATTCCCGATGTGCTTAATTCATTACCGTGACACCTAATTACTTCGTATGGATCACAGTTCTTCACCCAATAGATGAAGCTATCCATATAAAGTAATCTTGGTTCCTCAAAATGAGTTTCAGAAAACTCATAGTGGAAGCGGAACATGTGGAGTTGGAGATATCCAATACACCCATACTCAAATAGATTGGTTTCGTAAAATCTACTGATATCTTCGACATCTCCACAGTGACAAAGTTCTCATTGAAAATAGTGACCTACTTAAAATTTGGTCTGGCTATGCAATTTCTTACGCTCCAATGCCCGTCCCATTGGGTCCTAATGAAAATATCGCGTTCATTTCTTACATTCTATACGGTTTTACGGAAAATCAAATTATTCGTCAAGGTTCGCAGGAGAGCTTTTGTAAAGTTTGGAAAGTAGGAGACGAGATACTGGCAGAAGTAAAGCTGTGACGACGGGGCGTGAGTCGTGCTTGGGTAGCTCAGTTGGTAGAGCACTTGCCCGCGAAAGGCAAAGGTCCCGAGTTCGAGTCTCGGTCCAGCACGTAGTTTTAATCTGCCAGGAAGTTTTATAAAAATCATTTTCGAAATCGCTAGTCCCCCCCCCCACACACTTCTCCATATTTATTTCAATACACTCCTTCAACCAGGGGGACTGACTGAAGTAGATAGCTCGGGTGATTGTACCTAGCTCCATACCTAAGCTGAGACTCTGCTGGAGATTACGATAATGAATTACGCACCTCTGCTTGTGTCCAAGAGTGATCATCACTTTAGGGATACTGGTTCCTCGCAGTACCTGTTGTCTGGACATAACGGGAAGTCGCTTGTCATTTCATGCAAACTAACGGGGTATATGAGGCCTGCCTCCATAACATACAGAATATGTTGATTTAGAATCACTCGACCCAACTATATAATTTGATCTATCTGTATATATGTTTCAGGTATGAGGATGGGCCTGTTGCAAACCAAAGTGGGTCTCGTGAACATCCTGTCAAAGTACAGTGTGCGACCCACAGAGAAGATAGTAACTAACCTGGATTACCATCCTAGGTCCATAATCCTCTTGTCTAAAAGTGGAATCCATCCTCAGTTTGTAAAGCGCTTCTAGGAGGACAACAATGAAGAACAATCTTCAGGAACAGAGTGATTAGTATTGATGCCTGAAGTTGTAATTACTAGGTTTTGTGTCGTCTATGTAATTAAGCATTTTGAGACATAGATAATCCTTTCACAACGGCTTTATACATTGTACATGTGCACTTATTTTAAATAAATAAACTACTTTCTGTGATGCAGGCATTGCTACTTATTTCACTTAAACAATCTAGCAATGATTACTACTTTCTCAAAAAGCAAACTCACAGTGGCCATCTAATGGCTAATTAATGCAACTGGCTCCCGGTTGAGTGCCTATTCCATAGATGTCAGTGGCGATGTTGAGATGCTTCTATGGTATAGAAATGATACCTCAAAAGGACAGAGATGTATGCTTTCGTAAAAAAACCATTTTGAGGAAATTTAGTAAAAAGATATTTAGACAAATGAAAGAATCTGAATAACGGAACTGTTGTCTAAAATGTCTAATATCTGAAGTTAGTATTTTCATACTTCCAGGAAGCAATAACATCTCTGATGTGCTCCGTATCCTCCATGCTAAATGTTTCTTTTACTAATGTTACAGGCATACTGTAAATTTATACTTTATATAATTCGTTTTAAAAAATCTGTTACTACTTATACAACTAATTTTACTGCATAGTGGCAAATGGCACCATCACCAGCAATGCCCCACGGGATGAAATACAATAAATAAACAATACTGACAAATTGACACAGTATGCCTCGAAATGGACGAAGTCCACCGCTTTCCATTATGGCAGTAGAAACGGCATAAAAATTACACTGTGTACCATACGTGGCACAGATTCTATCTTGCTGTGAATTGTCTTTGTGTACGTCAAGCTAGTGCCTCTTGCATTAATCTACACAAGCAGCATGAAGGGTAGGATCTTACATTACCTTTAAAATAGATCACAGGATTGATTAAACACTCATTCATCAGCTTCTGTCTTGTTATGGCAAGAGATTAGATTTAACAGAAGACTGTTTTCTGGCTATTACGTAATGGGATTTCAATACTACTAATGATTCTTTAAAACCTAGACTGAACAACAAATTAGTTTGTTGCAGAGATTTTATAGCATCTCCAACACTGCAACAGTATGTAAGGCAATGCAATAAAATTTAATTCTGATTTGCTCTAGATCTTTCTGAGCTTGTAGTTAACATTACTTTCACCGGATCAGAAATTGTGACATACGTCCTACATGAGAAAGAAAGTGCATGGGAACAGATGGTGATGCTAAGGTCCCAGTTGAAAGTGAGCGAGATACAGTTGAATGAAATGAATAGACTGCTTGACGTAGGGCAAACGGAGAAATCTGTAAGGAGGTCTAGAAAGTAGAATAGCCACTGCTAAGCTCCCAGTTTGAAGAAAGCAAAGTAGTACAAGAATCAAAATAACCCTAGCAAGAAAACAAGTTTGACATTAAATGCAGAACAGATGAGATATCATTCGCAACTGTTGATGTGGAACTACGATCAGTAGCTCACGAATACAATTCAGTTGTGATTATGTGTGCCAAGGATTATTATAAGAGTTTCGTCTTTGAAAATTATGTTTATTATATGGGAAAAGATAAATCAGCAAAATCTCAGGAGAGAATACGAAAGTTGTTTATGAAATCTTTTATTTCTGTAGGTGATAAAGAGATCAGTAGATCCACAGATCTCAGAGGTATCCCCTTAAAACTCAAAGCCCCTACGGGTAGGCCAATCATCAGTTCAAGAGATAACAAGGTTCAAACTCTCTCAGCTGCTTAACATTATCTGACAATATTATACATTCTAAGAATCTTACACATTATATTGCGCAGATTATTCACAAATGTATTAAAGCAATGTTGTTTTTATTAAGAAATGTGAAAAATTAAAACAATAGCAAAAGTAAAGTATGTTATGATACTTCCATCACAAGACCGCTAATAAAGATTCAGTAGCCAAAAAGGAAAAAAAAATGTGAATAGCATCACAATCTCAAAATATACCAGCATACTGTCCGTTCCGATTAAATATCTTACTTATTACGAATATGCAATATGAGCATCACCTTCTACGTCATAGAAGGATGTATACAAATGAAAGGAATAAAACTGTCCAGCAACATTATCCAGAGTGAAACAAATTTTACAAACTGTTTCAAAAAGTTATCAAGTTATATTCAAGTTTGACCTGAATGTGGAATCTGATCAACTCAAATTGCAAAGAGCAAATGTAAAAAGAAAAGTGGGTGCTGACTGAACAGGAAAACTAGTCAAGAACAAATAATAAGTAAATACAGCAGTTCAACATCTGTTCTTGTAATTGTACAACATGCTGTATCCACAGTAATTACAATACATTGCAGTAACTCTGTTTTTAATCATAAGTTATGTGCAGAGATTTACATGAGGTACGATAAGAAATTACTCACGGCTACAAACAGATTTTATATCCCATGGAGCTATAATTTCTTAATATCACCTATGTTATTACGAAGTAATAAATATAACCTTATCTTCAGAAAGAAAGAATATGGATTACTGGAAAGGCATTTACAATTTAATGTAAAAATGTGTAGTTGCATTATTATCGTTAACTTTTGGTCCTGTCTAATGATTCAGTTAATGGAGCAGTAAGGGAGAAGAAATGCTCAGGAGCACAAACTATGTGGAAAACTCGCCACCATTAGAAAGTAGTACTAGATTCTGGAGATATGGTATACAGGTTTGAGAGAAACAGCCACCAGTACTGCATAAAAGGCGCTGCAGTCTGGAACCGCAAGACCGCTACGGTCGCAGGTTCGAATCCTGCCCCGGGCATGGATGTTTGTGATGTCCTTAGGTTAGTTAGGTTTAAGTAGTTCTAAGTTCTAGGGGACTAATGACCTCAGCAGTTGAGTCCCATAGTGCTCAGAGCCATTTGAACCATTTGCACCGCATAAGAGTATGGTCACAAGTGGACTACTCATAGATGGCAACTCCATGACACAAAGGCAATGGTCCGATCAATAAGGACCGATGACGGTGGTCATGTTCAGTACTAACGTAGTAATGCAGTTGTCAGGGAACTGTGCCGATTTTGTGGTTGGAAGGAAACAAGAGTTGTGTGTGAATGTTTGGGCGCTATACGTGGAGAGCTGAAGGGGTATGCGACAAAGTTTAGATTTTTGGAGAAGAGACGAAAGGAAAGTCGGAGATTTGCACCTGGCTAATAGGAAGGATAGATTTATGTACATATTTCTTGGATCTGCCAGTGAGAGTCGCCAATAGTTACCTTCAGAGAAGATTTGTGGTGTATGAAGATTAAGAGAAAGAGGTTTGTCTCGGTAGTGGCCGAGTCTGGGTGGCGAATGTCAGCACGATTGGAAGTTTCTGGTGCATTTAATACATATTTACAAAGGTACATCTATGAAACGTCTGAAGCTTAGGAACTCAATTTACTGGTGAAATATTTACGTAGGCGTGTACAGGCGGTTTCAGAATGAAATGTGTTGAGCGTTATGTACAAGATCTTCTGAGTTTTAAAATATGTAAAGTGCGCAAGTACAAGCGGCATTGGCAGTGATACGAATGAGTAAGGTAAGGCATTTGTAGGTGCGAGTTGTAGTGGAACGATGTGATCCCAAGGTCTGACCTGTTAGCAAATGCAGTTAGTTCTTTGTTGTTTTTTTTTTTTTTTTACTTTGAGTTTCCAGGGTAGTAAGCCACAACGTATTACTCCTAAATGTATTAGTGTTCCAGTAACTTGCACGAGATGGTTGTACTGGGTGACAATTATTGAACTATATGAAAAAAGACGTAAATTAGTTACAAATTACGACGAGCACACACTTTATTTAACATGTAAAGGACACTACAGATATTCGGATTTAGTTTATAATATGTTCGACATGCCTGCCATCAATGGTGATGATGTGGCGCAGACGAATAGCAAAATTCCGCATCACCTGCTGAAGTGTTGGAACATCGATGCTGTCGATGACCTGAATGCTTTTTTTTTTATCAGAATTGGTTTTGGGATTGTTGCTGTACGACTTATCTTTAATATAGCTTCTCAAAAAGGAGTCGTATGTGTTCAGATCCAGAGAATATGGTGGCCAGTTGAGGCCCATACCACTGGCCACTGGGTACCCCAGAGTCAGAATGCGGTCCCCCAAAGTGCTCCTCCGGTACATCAAACACTCTCCTGCTTCGATGGGGTAAAGGTCCGTCTTACATGAACCACATCTTGTCGAAATCAGGTTATATTTGGATAATGGAGATGAAATCATCTTCGAAAACCGTCACGTACTGTTTGGTAGTCACTTCTCCATCGCGAAATGCGGATTCTCAGTAACGAAAAGCACCAAGTTTGCTTATTGACAAACCCATCCAAATGAAAATGGGCTTCGTCGCCATACCATGCACATACGCATACTAATTCCCATATCCCCCAGGCCAACCATGCAGTTTGAACGTCCTAACGCATATCGTTGAAAATTTGTGACGACTTTATTCCATATAGATCAGTAATTGTCACATTGTATATGGTGTGGTGGAAGTTAGGAAGGCGAAATCAGCAGGTGATTTTCCTGCTAGTAATGCCTTGGTATTCTTGGCACTGATTACTAGGTGCGATGGATTGCACTACAACGAAAAACAGTTAAGGTGATGTTGAAGATTTCTTTGGCAGGAGGCAACGGTTACAATGAGGACAAGGAAGGCTATATTATCGGGGTACTAAGGCTATATTATCGGGGTACTTGAGCATATTTGAGGTAGGGAGGAACTTTGGTTATGGCGGTTGACCAAAGAAGATATGTAGTAAAGAGAGTGCAGATCCTTGGTATACTCCCACATTTGGAAGAAAAATGTTGGATTTTTGCTATTGACTGTAACAAATGAAGGGTGATGAGATAAGAAGGAGGCAATAAGAAAGCAAAAGTTTAGGAGACATGTATAGAACTCGAATACAAACAGTAAAGTGCAGTCACAAGTAGTCAACGTCTGAGGCGTGGAATTTGTGTCTTGCTCCGTCATCCTGCAACGGTTTGTCAAAACAGGCCTGAGAAGCCGTAAGGCCGTAATGTCGCATTTACAGAGCCTGCTCCTCAAAGTGCTCCATGAAGAAATTTGCGACTGCTGGAGACGGTGGTGATCACATGGCTGTGCCGTCCGTCATGTCATAATATTCATCGCAGTACAAAAAGTACGTTGTCGTTAGGACGTGACGGAGCAACTTAATGATTCCAGATGAAAAATGTTGGACCAGAAGATCCAGCGTATCTTGTATTGGCACCCTCGTAAAAAGTGACACAATGTCCAGGTTTACCATTAGGTCGTTTGGGCCTATCTTCATTCTCTTGAGTGTCGCAACAAATTTCTGCGAGTTGACGACGTGGTGTTCACAATGTCCCAATTTTGGTGCTAATAATCCTGCCAGATGTTTGGCAAGTCTGTAGGTGGGCGAACTGATTGCACTAATAATGTGCCTCAGAGGAACGCTTTCCTAGTGTATCTTTGGTAATTCATAGGGGAGCTTGACAAGTCGGCCATAGCGGAGCATTGCCTAGAAAACGGACATAAAATACAGTTCGAAAATACAAAAGTGTTGGCTCGTGCATCTACATATTGGGACTCCGTTATAAAGGAAGCGGCCGAGATTCGTTTAAACAACAACAATTTCAACAGAGACCACCAGGGGTACACACTCAGCAGGGCATGGGGACGGGCGTTGGACATCGAAAGAAAGCAGAGACAGATGCGCGACGCGGGAGCGGCAGTTTCAAACGTGGCCCCTGCCCCTGGCGCCACCTAACGTCACCAGTGCTGCCACGGGCAGTAGCTCCGCTAGCTGCCCGGGCCGAATTACGCGGGCGGGCCGCATTGGGCCGAGCTGATTGGCTGCTGATGATGTCATCATGCCTACATAATCGAGAAACCGTAGCAGCCTCGGCAGTCAGTGAACTCTTGACGACGATGGCGGAGATGCCCATCGAAAGCTCGAGGATTTTATTCGAATTGACGCGGCTGGAAAATCGAGAACGTTTTATTCAGAAACAGTATCTGGCGTTCGCCAAGGAAGTATTATAGGCCCTGTGCTGTTTCTAGTCTATATCGACGATTTAGGAGACAATCTGTGATTCTTTGCACACGATGCTGTCGTATACCGTCTACTAAGTCAACAGAAAAGTAAAACCAGTTCCGAAGTGGTTATTAGACATAACATCCGTATAGTATGAAAAGTGGCAACTGATTCTAAATAAGGAAAAGTGTATGGTCATGCACATGAACACTAAAAGACATTCGGTAAATTTTGGTTACACGTTAAATCACACAAATCTAAGGATGTCGCTTCAACTAAGTACCTATGAATTACAATTACAAACAGTTTAAATTTAATTGATCACACAGGTAATGTCGTGGGAAAGGCAAACCAAAGACAGCGGTTTATTGGCGGAACACTTAGAAGATGCAACAGGTCTACTAAAGAGATTCCTACACAAAGCTTGTTCGACCTCTGCTAGAATATTGCTGTTAGTATCTGATCCTTAGCAGACAGGATTGTCGGAGGACATCGAAAAAGTCCAAGGAAGGACAGCTCGTTCTGTATTATTGTCAAATATGAGTGAGAAAGACACGGATACGATACGTGAGTTGGCGTGGCAATCATTAAAAAGAAGGTGTATTTCGTTGTGGCGAAGTCTTTTCAAGAAATTTCAAATACCAACTTTTTCCTCTATATGTGACAATATTTTGTTCACGCCAACGTACACAAAGAGAAATGATCAAAAGATTTAGGTGTTCACTTTCCGCACTCGCTGTTCGAGAGTGGGACGGTAGAGTAATAATTTAAAGCTGATTGGATGAGCCCTCTGCCACGCATTGAAGAGTGAATTGCAGAGCAGTCACGTAAATGTAGATGTAGACGTACTTTGTTTACAGTTTTATCGTATCACCAGTGAAGATAGTCCCGAAATATGTGTCATGGATTACGTCATAGTATATACAATGACATGCATTCGTATTCTCATTTACTCGATCGAGATATTTGCTAACAAAATACTGTTATGCGGGAAGAACCACACGTTTCACAGTACATAAACAATGAGTCGTACGATTAGCTCCCAGATACCGAGCACAGAAATTGCGTGTCACGCTGACTAGGAGAATGTCGTATCGGTGATGGCAGTTACATGACACGCAGATGAAAGCCCGCCGGCTCTGAACTGCTACTTTATCTCCGTGAGGTCATGACTTCCTGTCGTGCGGGTGCTGAGTCACTGTTGCCTAATGACGACTTTTGTTTTACCTCTTAGCGGTAGAAAACACTACGAGTTCAGCTATCTACATCCACGCTCTTGACACGAAATAGACGAAATAATGCGTTCAGTAGTAAACCATGTTCGTTTCGAATTACTATTATTTCGCTTAGTTGCTAGGCACTTTTAAAGGGTCAGGTAAACCGTTTTCAATAAGGCAAATTTTTTGGCATAGATGACTTTTGATAAGCTTAATACTTGTAATAGCTACTTTTCCAGTTTTAGACATACGAAAGGCGACGTTGGTTTTGGTCAGCCAGCTAATGTGACTCGTATTGCATTTTCATAGAAGTGGGAACAGTAGAAACTCGTGTAGAGGTAAGGTATTTTATATTCAAAGCAGTGGACTACTATATTTTGCATCTGATCAGGTCTGTCACGGCATTATAATAACGATAACTAGTAAGACAGTTTAGTCAAAAGAACAATCTGCAAACTGTTATCAGTATCTTACTACAACGTATGTCATTTACGATTAAAGGCAGATTTCATATTTTACTCAAAACGTGTATACACTTATAGAGTCAACTGAACATACCAAATACCGTGACGCAATGATATTGTGATATCATACATGCACATATGGTAAGTCAACAAAACACTGACAATATTTTTTGTGCCTACATTATTTTTTGGCATGTAAGATGTGGTGGCAAACTGACCTGTAGCGTAGTGTAGATAGAAAGGATTAGAGGCAGAGTGACTGAACTTCATAACATAGTTCCAAAATTCAAATACTCCGCAGGAAACCACTGACTGCTCCAAAGCTACCAGACCTTAAATCTATACTTTGTCTAATTCCTCTAATATACCATCAATTTTATAATAATTTACCGAGCATCAGCCAAGAAGCAGGTGACTCTAAAAATGGTTCAAATGGCTCTGAGCACTATGCGACTTAACTTCTGAGGTCATCAGTCGCCTAGAACTTAGAACTAATTTAATCTAACTATCCTAAGGACATCACACACATCAATGCCCGAGGCAGGATTCGAGCCTGTTCGGCTCCAGACTGTAGCGCCTAGAACCGCACGGCCACTCCGGCCAGCCAGGAGACTCTAGTGAAGATGACTATGTGGATGAAGTGTAAAACCATGTTTAAGGAATAATTCAAAATAATACTCATTGCATGTAAATAAATTACTATTGGTTTGAAACGTTTAAAAATCAATATACTCTGAAGATTTTGCGATTACTTAAACCTGTTAAAGTCTAGCATTAAGACAGTACTGTAATGAAACAAATAACTTTAAAAATATGTACCAAATTCTGTTTATGAACTACAATAACAAAAATATTTGTAATTAATTACTTGTGCTTCATGTCTGAAAAAGCAATAAATATTGAGAAATATGTATAATGAATGTAATTTACTACAATTTGAATCCCGATTTACAGTAGTGTAAGGAACTTAAAACTCAATTGTCTCAAATCGTGAATTTTGTGGTTGATTCACTCTGGCATAATACTGTCCATATTCTCTGAAGCAATCGTGTTTTAGATCCAATTGTGACGGTGGTTCCGAGGCTGCGCAAACATCAGCAGTTGCCATTCTCTTGATGCAGCTGCAGCGAATGGTACATTTGCACGTAATCTCTTTCCCTATATCTTGACCTGTCCGAAAATTCTTTCTGTCGCACTTCCCTGGCCTTAGCTCTTAGCTATTTTTATGGAATCCACATCTGAGATCGCAAAATGAATCACTTCGCCATTGTCAGTGGCCTCTCTGGCCAAAACAGCATCCGTTCCATGTTCCTTACCGTTTCAGTATGCCCTGTCTCGGCAGAGGTTGACCTCCTCTGCAAAAACGTTAGCGGGACCCATAGACCACACGCAGAAGCGTGTTCACGTCTTACGCAGTACGAATGTTTATCAAGTAATAAAATAATTTATAATCGGACGAACGAGGAAATAGTTAATAAAATTCATATTATTGTATTGGAAGAAAGATAGTATGTTTAAAGTTGACGTTTCGTCAACGACAAGGCCATTAGAAGCACAGCACAAGTACGGACTGGGGAAAGATGGGAAGGAAATTATATGTACATCCCAACATTCGCCTTTGCCGATTTAGGGAAATCTCGGGAAACTGACGCATGGGCGGGGTGTGAACCACTGTGCTCCAGAAAGCGAGTCCATTGTCTGATTTCAGCACCGTCTCCCTCCATACTGGAATAAAGAAGAACAATACCTGTCACGGATCTCATTTCAACAGGTATGAGATACGAAGTCTAGTGTTTACGTAAACACTTAAACAATAGGCAACATGTTGGTACAAATCATTCTATGGCTTCTCAAACCATTTGCCTTTAAAATTTTTATACTTTTTCTTGTGTTCGATCCAGTTCGGGAACCATGCTGTCTACTTTAATGTTGGTGCTAGAGAAACATGGTTTTGAAAGGATCAGCAACTCCTTGAGGGGATGAAAGTAACACACATTTTTGTCTAAAAAAGGGAAAAATAATAAGTCTTTATTCAGGTGAATACCGTCAATGTCATAAATTCTATGTTTTTAAGCGCCGAATTATCGATTGCTTGATGTGCCACGTGACAGTCTGTCAATGTGATCGAGACGAATGATGCGACCTTTTCGGTTGTTTTTCCTGGTTTCATCTATGGCAAGAAAGATGTACAACACCATTCACCATGTTCAGTTCTCCAAGTCTCCAAGGCAAAGGTCGTTACACGTCCCGTGTAACCATAGAAGCAAGTGAACTTGTGAATGCTTCACAATTGAAACACATATCGCCAAACAGTCATACATCTCATCGATACATAGTAGCCACAAGTGAAGTTCCCAGCTTGCAATGCTTCTGATTTTTCATTAGTGTACGTCATGAACTGAGTAGTGATTGTGAAGAATCTGAGTGTAATAGTGATGACAACTAGTTTTTGCTTTCGGTAGATAAAGAACACTGAAAGAAGGGCAATTAACAACTGAATCTAAAGAGTTTGAGCGAAGGACTTTAGACGTTGTCATGGGACTGTAGACGAAACGTGGATTCATCACTGTGTGCCGGAGACCAATCCACAGTCGCAAAAAGGGACTAGAGATGCTGAAAAGTCCTGGAGTGGAGTGTATACCTCTTAGTTGTAAGGGAAGAGCGATCAGGGCTGTGTCTGGCCTCAAGGGGTTACATCATGAACAATAAGGGTACACCTGCAGCGCAGCTGAATCGAGAGTGTTAAGAAAAAATAGCAGTGCACAGGCAATAAGATCCCAGACAGTTAAAGAACATTAATCGGTGAGTCCAATAATGTTCTTCGATAGATTCAGAGACCCCCCCCCCCCCTCATAGACACACCGTAGTGACCAACATAAGGAATGGGTAAATAGGTGAGTAACAGGACCACATAGAATAAATTCACCGAAGAAACTTTGCGGATCACGCTGTTATTACGCTATTCATCAAGAACGAACGGCTCATTATGTGGAAGGAAGTTGAATGACATACAGTACCATTAAACAATCATTAACATTATTACCATGATTTCGTTTTGCATCCAAAGTAGAAAAAATTTAGTGAGATTTCGTATTAAATTTTTCGTCTCTATTGACTTTGTTGACAACGGGACATTAAACAGTATTTTTTTGCTTTCCATCACTTCAATTGAAATTTTACGTTTCTTGGTCCCTGTAAAGGGAACTGAGATTCTGTTCCACCACACCTACACTCTTTGCTTTCATTGTCTCTGATATCCACGGTCTGTGAACTCTAAGCATTGGTTACGAGTGTTTCCATTTCTGTCTTCGAATACAGATTGGCTCCATACATGCTAACATAGTTTGTGACATCCGTCTTCTACATCTACATACATACTCTGCAAGCCACCGTATGGCGGAGGTTACTCTGCGCCAGAACTAGTCGTTTCATTTCCTGTTCCATTTGCAGACAGAGCGAGGGAAAAACGACTATCTGCATACCTCCGTATGAGCTCTAATGTCTCGTATCTTATTTCGTGGTCCCAAAGCCAAATGTATGTGGGCGGTAATACACTGAAGAGCCAAAGAAACTGGTACACCTACATAATATAGTGTAGGACCCCCGCGAGCACGTAGAAGTGGCGCAACACGACGTGGCATGAACTCGACTAATGTCTGAAATAATGCTGGAGGGAACTGACACAATGAATCCTGCAGGGCTGTCCATAAATCCGTAAGAGGACGAGTGGGTGGATCACGTTCCAAGGCCTCCCAGGTATGCTCAATAATGTTCATGTCTGGAGAGTTTGGTGGCCAGCGGACTTGTTAACACTCAGAAGAGTGTACCTGGAACCACTCCGTAGCAATTCTGGACGTGCGAGGTGTCGCATTGCCCTGCTGGAATTGCTCAAGTCTGTCGGAATGCACAATGAACATGAATGGATGCAAAAGATCAGGCGGGATGCTTACGTACGTGTCACCTCTCAGAGTCGTATCTAGACGTATCACGGGTCTTATATCACTCCAACTGCTCACAGTTACAGAGCCTCCACCAGCTTGACCAGTTCCCTGCTGACACGCAGGGTCCGTGAATTCATGAGGTTATCTCCATACCCATACGCGTCTATCCGCTCGATAGAATTTGAAACGAGACCCGCACAACAACAACAGGTTTCCAGCCATCAGTAGCCCAAATTGGGTGTTGACGGGCCTGGGCGAGGCGTGAAACTTTGTGTTGTGCTGTCATCAAGGGTACCATAGTGGCTCTTCGGCTCTGAAAGCCCATGTCGATGACGTTTCGTTGAATGGTTCGCACGCTGACACTTGTTGACGATCCAGGATTGAAATCTGCAGCAATTTGCGGAAGGATTGCACTTCTGTCACACTGAACGATTCTCTTCAGTCGTCTTTTTCCGGCTGCAGCGATGGCGGAGATTGGACGTGTTACCGGATTCCTGATATTCACGGTATTCTCGTGAAATGGTCGAACGGAAAAATCCCCACTTCATCGCTACCTCGGAGATGCTGTGTCCCATCGTTCGTGCGCCGACTATAACACACAGTTCAAACTCACTTAAATCTTGATAACCTGCCATTGTAGCAGCAATAAGCGATCTAACAACTGCGCCAAACACTTGTTGTCTTATATAGGCGTCGCCGACCGCAGTGCCGTATTCTGCTCGTTTACATATCTCTGTATTTCAATACGCATGTCTATACCAGTTTCTTTGGGGCTTCAATGTATGATTATTCTGAAGTCAGCTCGAAATGCCAGTTCTCTAAACTATCTCATTGGTGTTCTACGAAATGAATATCTTCTTTCCTCCAGGGGTTCCCACTTTAGCTCCCAAAGCATGTACGTAACACTTGCATGCTGATCGAACCTACTGGCAACAAATATAGCAGCTCGCCTCTGAACTGCTTCGATGTCTCCTTTCAGTCCGACCTTGTGCAGATTCCAAATACTCGAGCAGTACTTAAGAATAGGTAGCACTAGCGTCCTATATGCTGTCTCTACAGATGAACCACGCTTTCCTAAAATTCTCCCAATAAACCGAAGTCGACCAGTCGCCTTCCCTACAACGAACCTCACATGCTCGTTCCATTTCATATCGCTTCACAACGTTACGCCCAGATATTTGAACGATGTCACTGTGTCAAACAGGACACTAAAGA
This sequence comes from Schistocerca serialis cubense, assembly GCF_023864345.2. Taxonomy (NCBI): domain Eukaryota; kingdom Metazoa; phylum Arthropoda; class Insecta; order Orthoptera; family Acrididae; genus Schistocerca; species Schistocerca serialis. The sequence goes on from NC_064643.1 coordinate 160,070,915, forward strand.
TATTGTACCCGAACATTACGGGTTTGTTTTTCTTACTTATCCTCATTAACTTACATTGTTCTACATTAAGAGCCAGCTGACATACATCACACCAATAGAAATTTTGACTAGGTTGTCTTGTATCAACCTACAGTCACTTATCTTCGACACGTTGCTGAACACCACAGCATCATCAGCGAACAACAGTAGGTTGCTGCCCACACTATCTGCCAGATCACTTACGTATACAGAAAATAGCAGGAGTCCCTGGGGCACTCCTGGTGTGATCCCTGTCTCGTATGATCACTCGCCATCGAGGGGAACATACTGGGTTGTATTACTTAAGAAGTCTTCGAGCCAGTTAACAGTTTGCAGAGGGTAGTGTGTCGAATGCTTTCCGGAAATCTAGAAAAAAAGGAATGAGCCTGTAGCCCATCATCCGCAGGTCGCAGTATATCATGTGAGAAAAGGACCAGTTGGGTTTAAGATCAGCTGTGCTTTCTAAACACGTGCTGATTCGTGAAAATGAGCTTTTCGGTCTCCAGGAAATTTATTATATTCGAATTCAGAATATGCTCTAGAATTCTACAGCGAAGCGATGTTAATAATATTGGTCTGTAATTTTGCGGATCCGTTCTCTTATCCCTCTTATATATAGGGGTCACCTGTGCTTTCTTCTAGTTGCTTGGCATTTTGCGCTAGTGGTGAGATTCGCGATAAATGTAAAATAAGTAAGACATGGAGTACTCTTTGTAAAGCAGAATTACAATTCCATTCAGACCTGGCAACGTATTTGTTTTCAACTCTTTGGTTCAAAATGGTTCAAATGGCTCTGAGCACTATGGGACTTAACATCTGAGGTCATCAGTCCCCTAGAACTTAGAACCACTTAAACTTAACTAACCTAAGGACATCACACACATCCATGCCAGAGGCAGGTTTCGAATCTGCGACCGTACCAGTCGCGCGGTTCCGGACTGAGGCGCCTAGAACCGCTCGGCCACCGCGGCCGGCTTCAACTCTTTGGTATGTTTCTATACGCCAGCGATGCTTATTGTTATGTCATCCATACAGGAATCAGTGCGATGGTCAAACGACTGTACGTTAGTACGATTCTCCTGAGTGAACGATTTCTTAAACGTGGAATTTCAAACTCTAGGCTTCCGTTTGCTGTCGTCTACCATCAAACCAGACTGGTCAACGAGTAACTGAGTTGGAGCCTTAGAACCGCTTAGCAATTTTACGTAGAACCATAATATTTTTTGGGTTCTCCGCCACATCTTTAGCCATGGTATGACATGGTAGCTGTTGTATGCCTCGCGCATAGATCTTTTCACAGACGCACGAATCTCTACTAATCTTTGCCTGTCGTTATTTGCGCGTTCTCATTTGAATCGAGAGTGCAACAACCTTTGACATCTCAGTATTTTTTGGATTTGGTTATTAAACCACGGTGTGTTTTTTGTGTCCGTAATCCACTTAGTAGGCACATACTAGTCCAGAGTACGATTTACAATCTGTTTAAACTTTGTGTAATGCTTTTGGCTTTACATCCATCACATTTGGCTCCAAGTAGCTCTTGTTAGAGCAATTGAGAAGGCAGCAGTGAGTTGATGACGTAATGTGGTGTGAGTTACGGATAACACATGGTTTGTTCGGTACGGGTATCGTGAGAAAGAGCACCTAAATCGTGGTCCTTCTCCGTGATTGGCTCCCGCGTTCGGAAGCTGCGCGCCAAAATGGTAATTTTTTATTATTAATATTAGACAAATTACACAGCGCATTTACGTGCATTTCTTATTTAAATCACCTCTCAATAGTGTCGTATCATTCCATTATTTCACAGATATTAAGAACCAACAGAATAATAAACAACTGCTTAACGAAAAGGCAGACGAAGCACTTTGGTGATCTTCAGATCGCGTCTAACTGGGACGACAGGCGAAGTGGTTCGGCAGTAAGATCAGAGCGGGTTCGACAGACATGTTGTCTGCCGCGGTCGGTGTTAGTTAAGACTTTATTAGCACTGTATGGTTATTTGTATAGTTGAGACAGTGTGACAGTAATTACGGAGATACGCAATTCATTAATTTATTGAAAAAAGAAATTATTTGTGACTAAGGTAGAATGTAATTGTGCAGTTTCACGTGTTCCGCTGATAAAAAGCGAGTGGCATACCATACAAACAAATGTATTGGAAATGTAATCATTTCTGAAATAACAGTTCCTCTCTAAGAGTTTCTTACAGCCTTAAAATGACGGATTCAAGACCTTCGTGCTGTTTTCTGTGCAGGGGACAACAACTAGAAGACTCAAGGTTGGTGAACATTTATTAGAAATTACGCATTTCACTCAGGGCAGTGTGATATTCTCCATGTAATACAATGATATTCACTGATATTCAGTGCTTTTATCAATATGATCACTCCAGGGATAAGTTCTTCGCTTCTGCTCTTCAATATTTACAAATCTGACCTACCAAACACCCACTCTAAAAGTTTATTTACGCGGACGACACATGTTTAATTAGCCAATAAGTCGACTTCGAAACATTAGAGATTACTCTTGAAAACGACCTGAAGAAGATGGATGAATATTTCCAAGTATGGCGACTAAAATCTAACGCCATGAAGGCAGAGACAGCCTGCTTCTATCTAAACAACAATCAGGCACACTATGCACCCAGAATCGCTTTCACAAACCAAATATTGAGATAAACCCTCAACCAAAATACCTGGGAGTAACGCTTGACCGCACTCTCGCCTTCAGAGCCCAAAATACAGAATTCAAAATAAAAACTAGAAATTACGTAATCCAAACAACGACAGGAAATTGCAAAAGCATACTCAGTAGTTGGAGAGACTGTCACGGCAGTATCTACCCATATTCACAACATAGTCAAAGTTGTGGTAGTTCTCGTTTGAAATAAGACGTCATTCAATTTAAGAAATGGACTCTATTACCAGGATGGAATACAACACACATTTATTTTTCAACCTAATCCCCCTTAGGTCCTAAGTATCTATGCCAGTGCTGGACAAGCTTCTTAGTTCCAGGTGCAGTTATGCACTGCTGCCTAGACATCCTCATCATCAGCGAACCTTGAGCCACTAAAAGCTTTTTCCAGTGGCTTAAAAATCTGATAATATGGAGGAGTAATTTCCGGTGCATAAGGGGGCTGCGCTAAGCAGATGAACTTCTGTGCTCCCTTCACACACCGATGTGCCTTCCTTTCATTTCTGATGTCAAATGTTTTGAAACTCATCTAGTACATACTTTTTTGAGCATCAGTACGACATGGAGAATATAGTGGACTAATCTGACACTAATGTTCATCGTTTCTGCAATATCGTTCGTCATACGCCTGTTTTCCCGTATCATCTCATCAACTCTCGCAATCATGTTCTCTGTGACTCCACAGACAGAGCGTCCTGGATGGTAGGAAACTTGAGCAGGTGTTACAGGTCGTTTGAAATGATATGCCCACTCGAACACTTGTGTTCGGCTTAAACTACTTTCACTCTATTGCACTACTACCCGACGCTGAATGCCGAGTGGTTTCAACCCTTCATCTAACGACACCAAGCTGCTCCATGTTGGGGGATCTGTACAAGGGTGCTGCCATCTTGTTTCAGTGATTCCCAGCATCCCGTTCGCGAGGCAAGAGCGCCAGCTCCACTTGACAATAGTGCTAGTTCTAGGACAGCACCAAAATAAACAAAGAAGTACAGACTTTGTAGAAGTTTTGTATTTTTATACAGCTCTTCCAGTCACTTACTGAGGGGACAGTGCACTTAAGAGCAATTACTGGAAGTCAGGGATTAACTTACGTTATCTGAACACTCATAGACGCCTTACAACAAATGATCCACGTCCATCATCGTAAAATGAAACAGTACAACATAGCGGTACTTCCTGAATCGCTGTATGAAGTAGGAAGAACAGAAATTAGCGTGTATGAAATTATACATACTGTGAAAAAGGAATGAAAAATCGTTACAATTTTCGGACCAACAAAGAGGGGAGGAAATGGCATGAAGGGAAAATCATAGGAAGGTATCAGATATATTGAAGCACAAAGGCAGAATCTGGGACTCGTTCGGGGAAGGAAGAATCAAATTTTACTTGCACATTCAGAGCTTGACAGCTAAGAGATACAGAAGAAAAATTTTCCAGGTTGTTCATACACACAGGGGAACAACAAAATGAATAAACGAAACTTAATATAACATTTGACAAGCAGGCACGATAACACAAGACGTAGAAGATGTTGAGTACTAGCATCTTTCCTAGTAATTGACCCTTTGATATTTTTAATCGATAACTAAATTATTGTCAAGTTACATCTGCGGCTAAAATGATTACGTTTCTGAAAGACAGACGTCTTCTGTTGTTGCGATTCATGTTACTCAAAGTAATACAAAGGGAATCGAAAATCGATTACCTCGCTGTATTTAAATTTTGTAACCTGTAGACACGATGCACAGGTCGCCGAAGTGACGTGAAATAAAAAGACCTGCACTCGCCTGCTCAGTAGGCGGTGTCTACCCGCCAATAATGATATACGATCATTTCGTTTCATTGATTCGATCTTCAAGTGATGTGCTTTGTCATTTCTTGTAGTATCGCTTATTACTGAGTGGTGATGATAAGTAGTTTTCTTGTAGGAAGACAGAGAAATGTGATAGTGAAATGCAACACTAAGATTAAAATATTCTGTTCTTAGTTCGACCGTTAACTCTAGCTTTCGTTAAAACGGTTTTCACTTAGCCAAGAGTTCCTGATATGCTGAATGTAGTTGTCGTTAAAGTCGTTATCTAATAGCTAAAAGTTAACAGCCTGGCTATGGAACGACAGGAACAGACCGTACCGGATTTTGACTACCACCGTTAAGTAACTGACATCTAGGCTGACCAATAATGCTCAAGCAGAGTCTATTTTTGAAGAAACTGAAGAACAAAAGACGGCAATCAGCCAAACCTTTGTGTCGCACAACGCAGCCACCCTGAGACAAGTGTTGTCAACGTGACGTGACGGTTTTCACTCAGCTTAATATCTCCGATTCACGGTTATCATTTGCTTCGTAACGCTGACTTTGTGCCGTCGCTTAGTGAGTGGCAAATTCCCAGCTATAAGCAGTGGTTAAACACGCTATTCGCGTTCCCGGGAGTACGGCTGATCGAATCCCCATCCGGTAGTCCAGATGTAAATTTTCTTAAAACGCGTAAGGCCGATGATGGGATGGTTCGCTTCATAAGGCAAGGCTGAATTATTGCCCATCCTCACCCAACGAGAGCCTTGAGATTGATCTCTAGTAACCTTAGAGTTTGATGACATTGTCAACCAGGGGATATGCGTCTGTTGTAAATTTTTTATGTATGTAGCAGACTGAAAATTCATGAAGTGAAGATCGTATAAGAAATCTGCTTTATCTCGATGGATTACAGGTTTCGTCTGATAATCTAGCCATTCGTCCAGTTTGACATACAAATCTGATTTCTTCTGATGTTAACAACATACAAAAGCTTATACAGGTGCGCGTAACGCTGTAGCAGGGCTCAAAAGTACATACACGAATTATTTACAAAGTGCATACCTTAAGACATTCCTGACTAGTGCTGGTGCCAATACGGCTTCAGACGCCGTTAATATCTCTCTATCCACGCATGACATAATTAAAGACAGCTTTCCGTTGTTCGTGGTCAGTGTAATTGAACGATAGTCCTAAAACAGAAAATATATTTTAATGTAGAGAAGAGGCAGTGATAATAAAACAATATTTTCATCAGGAACTACCTACTAAAATTACTAAATGTAAAGTTATCGTCTTACTAAAGGCGTTATGCCGTTAAAATTTAATAACTAGAAATCTACATGTTGTAATAAAAATTTAACGATTAAGATGTAAACGTACTTAAAATTATGTTGCTGACAGCAATACAGCTCGCCTTATGGTTAGAATAATGGGATTTTAACGATGATATATACCTTGAAAGAGGTCAGCTGACGTTATGTAAACCAAACGATGTAATGTTATGTAATACTTCATAATTCTGGGACTCTGCAATGGATTGCCAACCCTAGACACTGTCTCAAAATCTTCCTATTCCAATACATGTCCGCACACGGACCAAATTACAAGGAATATCGCCATCGGTCAAACCATGGGCCACAAATGATATCAGACTAATGACAGACAATTTCAGTTTTCCCGTCATTGTAACGGTAATAGGTAATAACAACAAATTATACAATAATTAAACTGAAACTGATGCAAAATGTGTGACAACAAGAAGAAGAAGAAAGTGCCGTTTTATGACCATTGTCCAATTACAGTTGCCACGAGTGATGAACAGCTGTTTTTAATTATATCAGGTATGCATGTTGTCATTTTATGATGTGAAGCTGCAATGGCAGCAACACTAATAAAGAATGCTTTAATGTAAGTATTCTGTAATTATTTGGAGTATACACTCTTGAACCCTGCTACACTATTACGTGCAGTTCAGTAACCTGTAGTATGTTGCTAACATGCTATATACGACAGATGAGTAATAATAAGAGGAGAGCAAGCTATCACTGAAGTACAGATGAGCAGCCTCCTGTCGTTCTACAAGTGAATAGTGGCTGCTGGAAGGAACATTAGGATGGGGTATAATATTAGGTGACTCACTGTCCCAGCGTGTCCGTATATTCAGGACTCTTATAGCAACATTTTTTGAGAATGAAACACACTTATACCTAGTTACAACTTGCAAGTCGCATCCTAGCAAACAGAAACGTGGGTTATACAGCGTAGGATATTTTTTTACGGCTGTGGTGCCCATTATCTGTCTGAATACAGCATCTCAAGAAGTAAAATTGATCTGACCATTCACATCCAGTCTAGTCCGTTGCCATGTACGGAGTATACTGTGTACCTGAAGAGCCAGTCAGCTGAGGAACCGCCCTCTGAACCCTCCACTTGTGGTCGCCCAACGCCAATCGTGACCTGGCCTTGGCACAATGTGGTGCGAGTTGGGCTAACTGAGGGCCAACCACTTGCATAAACCCCTCAATTTAAAACATGCGAAACAGGAATGTTGTTTTCTCAATACCCACGTGAAATGTAGATTCCTCCCTTATATACGAGCTGTTATCGAAAGTAGAAGAAACATCCATACAAGCATTTTCACATCAGTAATGTACCGTTATTTGTTGCGAAAATCCTATACAACACTGCGACATAGGCTATATTTCCTCTAAGTGTCCCTTCACCAGGTAGAAAAATCTGTTCTTATCTGACATGTCGTGCGTTACAGGACCACAATATGAAACTCGTTTTTGGCTCATGGCAGAGTGCTAAGAGCATGCTCTACTTCTGTCACATAATGGGTCCCCACGTTCTAACTCACTTAAACTAGATAAATGTCTCGTCACCTATGAAGTCTCTCGAGGTAACAGCACATAGAAGTTCTAAATATATGCGGTTTACTCTATGTATCACAATATCAAGTCGATTATACACTACTGGCCATTAAAATTGCTACACCAAGGAGAAATGCAGATGATAAACGGGTATTCATTGGACAGATATATTATACTAGAACTGACATATGATTACATTTCCACGCAATTTGGGTCCATAGATCCTGAGAAATCATTACCCAGAACAACCACCTCTGGCCGTAATAACGGTCTTGATACGCCTGGGCATTGAGTCAAACAGAGCTTGGATGGCGTGTACAGGTACAGCTGCCCATGCAGCTTCAACACGATACCACAGTTCATCAAGAGTAGTGATTGACGTATCGGGACGAGCCAGTTGCTCGCCCACCATTGACCAGACGTTTTCAATTGGTGAGAGATCTGGAGAATGTGCTGGCCAGGGCAGCAGTTGAACATTTTATGTATCCGGAAAGGCCTGTACAGGACCTGCAACGTGCAGTCGTGCATTATCCTGCTGAAATGAAAGGTTTCGCTGGGATCGAATGGAGGGTAGAGCCACGGGTCGTAACACATCTGAAATGTAAGGGCCACTGTTCAAAGTGCCGTCAATGCGAACAAGAGGTGACCGAGACGTGTAACCAATGGCACCCCATACCATCACGCCGGGAGTTACGCCAGTATGGCGATGACGAATACACGCTTCCAATGTGCGTTCACTGCGATGTCGCCAAACACGGATGCGACCATCATGATGCTGTAAACAGAACCCGGATTCATCCGAAAAAATGACTTTGCCATTCGTGCACCCAGGTCCGTCGTTGAGTACACCATCGCAGGCGCTCCTGTCTGTGATGCAGCGTCAAGGGTAACCGCAGCCATGATCTCCGAGCTGATAGTCCATGCTGCTGCAAACGTCGTCGAACTGTTCGTCCAGATGGTAGTTGTCTTGCAAACGTCTCCATCTCTTGACTCATGGATCGAGACGTGGCTGCACGATCCGTTACAGCCATGCGGATAAGATGCCTGTCATCTCGACTGCTAGTGACACGAGGCCGTTGGGATCCAGCACGGCGTTCCGTATTACCCTCCTGTTCCCACCGATTCCATATTCTGCTAACAGTCATTGGATCTCGACCAACGCGAGCAGCAATGTCGCGATACAATGAACCGCAGTCGTGATAGGCCACAATACGACCTTTATCAATGTTGCTAACGTGATGGTACGCATTTCTCCTCCTTACACGAGGCATCACAACAACGTTTCACCAGGCAACGCAAGTCAACTGCTGTTTGTGTATGAGAAATCGGTTGGAAACGTTCCTCATGAAAGCACGTTGTACGTGTCGCCACCGGCGCCAACCTTGTGTGAATGCTCTGAAAAGCTAACGATTTGCATATCGCAGCATAATCTTCCTGTCGGTTTAATTTCGCGTCTGTAGCACGTCGTCTTCGTGGTGTAGAAATTTTAATGGCCAGTAGTGTATATCTGATTTTATTACGAAACTCACCTCTCCCTGTGCAGGTTGGAGAGATCCCACTCCTACGAAAAAACGTCTCATTACCGCTCCAACTCTTGAATCACATCCGCGATACTCTTGACCTCGCTTTCACCTGCCAGGTAGCACATCATAGGTACGAAGCTGGTAGGCTAATTACACTCCTGGAAATGGAAAAAAGAACACATTGACACCGGTGTGTCAGACCCACCATACTTGCTCTGGACACTGCGAGAGGGCTGTACAAGCAATGATCACACGCACGGCACAGCGGACACACCAGGAACCGCGGTGTTGGCCGTCGAATGGCGCTAGCTGCGCAGCATTTGTGCACCGCCGCCGTCAGTGTCAGCCAGTTTGCCGTGGCATACGGAGCTCCATCGCAGTCTTTAACACTTTTAGCATGCCGCGACAGCGTGGACGTGAACCGTATGTGCAGTTGACGGACTTTGAGCGAGGGCGTATAGTAGGCATGCGGGAGGCCGGGTGGACGTACCGCCGAATTTCTCAACAGTGGGGCGTGAGGTCTCCACAGTACATCGATGTTGTCGCCAGTGGTCGGCGGAAGGTGCACGTGCCCGTCGACCTGGGACCGGACCGCAGCGACGCACGGATGCACGCCAAGACCGTAGGATCTTACACAGTGCCGTAGGGTACCGCACCGCCACTTCCCAGCAAATTAGGGACACTGTTGCTCCTGGGGTATCGGCGAGGGCCATTCGCAACCGTTTCCATGAAGCTGGGCTACGGTCCCGCACACCGTTAGGCCGTCTTCCGCTCACGCCCCAACATCGTGCAGCCCGCCTCCAGTGGTGCCGCGACAGGCGTGAATGGAGGGATGAATGGAGACGAGTCGTCTTCAGCGATGAGAGTCGCTTCTGCCTTGGTGCCAATGATGGTAGTATGTGTGTTTGGCGCCGTGCAGGTGAGCGCCACAATCAGGACTGCATACGACCGAGGCACACAGGGCCAACACCCGGCATCATGGTGTGGGGAGCGATCTCCTACACTGGCCGTACACCACTGGTGATCGTCGAGGGGACACTGAATAGTGCACGGTACATCCAAACCGTCATCGAACCCATCGTTCTACCATTCCTAGACCGGCAAGGGAACTTGCTGTTCCAACAGGACAATGCACGTCTGCATGTATCCCGTGCCACCCAACGTGCTCTAGAAGGTGTAAGTCAACTACCCTGGCCAGCAAGATCTCCGGATCTGTCCCCCATTGAGCATGTTTGGGACTGGATGAAGCGTCGTCTCACGCGGTCTGCACGTCCAGCACGAACGCTGGTCCAACTGAGGCGCCAGGTGGAAATGGCATGGCAAGCCGTTCCACAGGACTACATCCAGCATCTCTACGATCGTCTCCATGGGAGAATAGCAGCCTGCATTGCTGCGAAAGGTGGATACACACTGTACTAGTGCCGACATTGTGCATGCTCTGTTGCCTGTGTCTATGTGCCTGTGGTTCTGTCAGTGTGATCATGTGATGTATCTGACCCCAGGAATGTGTCAATAAAGTTTCCCCTTCCTGGGACAATGAATTCACGGTGTTCTTATTTCAATTTCCAGGAGTGTAATTACATTAATTATGATAGTCCCCCTGCATTGAGAGTGATTTTTTCCTGCGGTCGGACTACACTCTCCGGGTAACACAGATGTTTCCGTTATGGCTCTGGAGCCTTCCCACAGACTAGGTAGTCACTTCCTCTGATGCCAAAATGGCTGTTAACCGTAGTCAAGTAGTGTATGACTTCCAATGCTAATTGCATTCTGTCTCTTGGTTTCCCTGTCATGCTAGTGGAAGTAAATCATTTAGAATTCCGGTTTACTGCTTCCGAAGTAATCGTGCTGAGATCTGTCGGTCTATGGGGCAGAAGTGTGTTTCCGCTCCACTTTCGTGACGTCTCAGTCACTGGATCGCATGTGAACTGCTGCACCACCACCATTGGGTCAGCCGGCCGGAGTGGCCAAGCGGTTCTAGGCGATAGTCTGGAACCGAGCGACCGCTACGGTCGCGGGTTCGAATCCTGCCTCGGGCATGAATGTGTGTGATGATGCCCTTAGGTTAGTTAGGTTTAAGTAGTTATAAGTTCTAGGGGACTGATGACCTCAGAAGGTAAGTCCCATAGTGCTCATAGCCATTTGAAGCATTTGAACCATTGGGTCACAAAGCTCCGCTCACGCATCAGAGCTGTTCCTCTCCCTGCCGACAACCCACCACTCACAATTCCAGGCAGCTGTTAATGATAATAGACTCGCAAAAGTTGTCCTAATCGTCTCATTGGGACTAGGTGTTTAAATGGCGCCGGGGTAATACCAGGATGTTGAACAATATGCTTCCCCTCGTTCCTCCTGCTAAGCAAAACGTTCTGGGAAGTGTTTTCGAAATATCCTGGAAAGGCTACCGCAGTGAGCAATAACAAAATACCTGTCCACTGACCCCAAATGCATACAACTGTGCAGACCTAGGTTTCCCTCAGAATGCAACCCTATGGAAGCGTTGCTATGGACTCCAAGCAAATTAGTGGTTGGATGCTTCGAGAACTCAAATGGGAATCCCTGCAGGGAAGACGATATTCCTTTCGAGGATCGCTAGTGTGAACCGGTATTTGTAGCTGATGACAGAAGGTTTCTATTGGCGTCAACGTACATTTCGCATAAGGACCACGAAGATAAGGTACGAGAAACTGGCCCTCATTGGAGGGAATATATGTAACCTTTTAACGCGCTCTATTTGCGAACGGAATAGGAAAGAGAAAGACCAGTGCTGGTATAGGGTATCCTCCGCAACACACTATATCGTAGCATGAGATTTAAATGTAAATTTAGTCTACGTCTTAAGATCCATCTCTTTATGGATTCTCAAAACTCACGGAAGATCTTGTCTCTCATTTATTGAGAATTCGAAAGATGGAAATTCTGCTGCTGATTATCACTCTGTAGAAACCTTTGTATTAGCCCCTAATTTACTCACTGCAGTCACTACGCGAGTTCTATGTGAGAGGTTCTAATATATTTACCCACAATACTTAGAAGAAGGGTATAGAACACACCTCACAATTCACCTATCATGAGAGTCTCCTTTACGTGCCGTATTCCCACGTATCTTCCAGTCTTCGATATATAGCATTCGAATCCACGTGATTTCGACGAATAAGAGATGTCCTCCGCCAAGTAATGGATTCTCGAAATCCCATTACGTTTCTACAGCACTGTTCCGTTAGTCAGAAGGCTGACACGTAAAGAGCTATCACAACAAGAAAAATAGCACACTAACGTACAGGACGAAATTCACAACCATGCAGAGTAAACGCGGTCTGCGCAAAGAGCTTCGGTGGCATAATCCATAAAATTCATCGATATCGAATGACCGTCTATAAATATCACTCTGTACATGTCCTAATCTCCTTTATCATGATCCTATGATTACTGCGCTAGAAATACGACATCGTAACGGTGTCCGAGTCTTCGTTGACAGCAAATTCTCTCTCCCTCTATCCTTGTCATTTTTGCAACTTCCAACGGACTAAACATGAACTATAAAAACATCGCTAACGTTGACTGGTACAGAACTCAGCAAGATTTTATCCACGCCACTCTCTTGTGATACATGGGGAAACAAATAGCGTCTCCGTGTTGACATTGACCATATGTGGTATATATACTTGGTCCTCTCGATCAGGTGACCAGCGATCGAAGCCGCTTCCACGAATCGGTGTAAAGTTTAGTCGTCTGTACTGGAGGAAGACCACGTCGACTTTCGACCATTAAAGTGGGTTCATGTAATGTTGGTTCATATGCAGTTTGAAACATTGTTTTTTGGTGTAACTCATCGAGGCATAGTATGATTATTGCTGGGAACACAGAAATACTTTTTGTTTTCGTACCATGACTTCGACGTCTGTGTCAGGAGCTAAACCGACATTAACCCGTTTCGATCCATTTTCTCTCACAGAAAGCTGGAAATTGCATAGCTGAAACTGGTGTCACCGTCAGACACCACAATTGCTAGGTGGTAGCCTTTAAATCGGCTGCGGTTCGTTGGTGTACGTTGGACCCGCGTGTCGCCACTATTAGTGATTGCAGACCGAGCGCCGCCACACGGCAGGTCTAGTCTAGAGAGACTCCCTAGCACTCACCCCAGTTGTACAGCCGACTTTGCTAGCGATGGTTCACTGACTACATACGCTCTCAATTGCAGAGACGACGGTATAGCATACCCTTCAGCTACGCCATTTGCTACGACCTAGCAAGGCGCCATATTCAGTTACTATGACTTCTGAACAGATAATATTGTGACTCATGTACCGTCATGAGCGACGTTCATCATTAATGGATTAATGATCTAACCTCGAAATAAAAATGTGACTCATATGTAACCTTTCAGTAATTAACTGACTGTGAATCTAAACTGGAAAATCTAGACGTCAGCAGTGCTGCGTCATTCTGAATAAACTGAAGATTCTTACCTCAATTATGTCGCCGGATAACGCGTATATATCTGCTCCTATAACAAATTTTTCTGCTACAGCCCAGCACAATGCTGTCCACTAGATTTTGTTACGTACGAAAAACAACTGATTCTATTTACAATAATTGGCATGACTCCTGATAGGAGAATTCAGTAAGAACTTTAAATTCAGATGAATGACTGTAAACGATATCTTTATAAGAAAGATTATTATTGAAAAATTATTGAAAATTATTTACATGTGACTTTGACATAACAATAGTACAAAATGAGTTGTTACTAATTACATATGCGCGCGGCAATAAATAATAACAATTTTTGCTTTTACCTTATACTACATCGCTCAGGCACCGCCATCGTTCTCCATGACCGACCTTGCTAATTCCATACAGGACACAAGTGCTCTCTGTGAGGTGTACAACTAGACAACTGCTCTGTAAGAGCTACCTGACCCCACCGCCCGACTGCGAGCTACTACCACTACTGCTGCCGACACTGCTCTCTGGTCCGCGATTCTATTGTAGCTTACATATCACAGGCAGCGCGTGAGCAATCCATCGAAGTTACATCTACTCAAGTGTGCTAGCAAAAAATCCTTAGTCATGGACCTCTTACTGGCAGCAATGCTAAGTCAATTGGACTTGCCATGAGCAACAAATTTTTCTGTAACCTATTTAGTTTACTAAGTCTACAGTCACAGAGTATTACTGACAAATAATAGAAGTACAGAACATATTAAGAAATGAAATAGAGTGCACATGCACTTTATACGTCTTTAGCATTTTTACAAGAACTGAACGCATTAAGAAATGAAATAATGTGCACAAGCACTGTAAAAATCTTTAGCACGTTTAGGAGAACTGATCATATTAACAAATGAAATGAAGTGCACACGCACTGTATAAGTCTTCAGCATTTTTACGAGAACTAGGAACGGAATGGGAACGATTGATACTATCATGGTTGTAGCACAGTGTGTTGCAAATAGCTGCACCAAAAGTCCATATCTTTCTACAGAAGCACAACACCAAGTGACACAATCTGAAGTTCTCTTCCATGAAGTATTTATCAGTGTAGCTAAGACACTGAAATGTTGTATTAATATTGTATGTTATCATCTTGGTAATACATTAGGTACACCAAACAGTAAGTTCATAATAACATCTCTGTCGTTCAAGGTGGTGGACAGCTTGATATCAACACCACTTTCTTGTAGAATCCATACTCTTACATCAACATAGCATTAGTGCAAAAACCAAATAGAGTGCTCCATGAATGTGAGGATGGACAGGACATACGGATATTGCAGTAATTGGTGGTAATGAGGTCAGAAGGTGATGGATACATTACTTCTTATGCCAGTCATCATTCGGAACTACACTACTGAGTCATCCGATTTGAACAATTATCAGCACTCATTGGCCAGTTACAAACCATGTACGAAGTATTACAAAACATTATTCATAAGTCATCTCATTTCAATAATTATTGGCACTCACTGGCCAGTTACAAAGCATCTATGTAGTATGTATTAAGTATTAAAAAACATTACTCGTAAGTCATATCATTGCAATAATTGTTGGCATACCATTTATGGAGTATTGTAAAACATTATTCATAAGTCATCACATTACAGTAATTATTGGCACTCATTGGCCAGTTGCAAAGCATTTATTATACATTATTCAGAAGTCATCATTCAAAACAGGAGTTATTGCGTGTAGCAACAAGCTGCTAGTGACTATATTTGATTTCATGCAAGTGAAATAAGACATATTTAAAACGTAAGACATTGGAACTAGTACTCTAGGTGTTTAGTCCAACAATACATAGACATAATGGAATTAATAAATCAGAAAAATTTGCATTATATTTAGGACCAGAAATATATCTTAAACTGGTAGCAATATTTAGTTGTAAACTGGTATTAGTTGGGACTAGTAATAATTTTTTGTGCTAGCAATTCGTTGCGTTGGGATCAATAGTCAATTGCTGGGGAAAGAAAATATTTGCTTTTGACTTATTGCTGGAAATAAGGATTTTCAGCATCATTCGTCATGAGTCATCTGTATCAAGGTTATCAAACAAGTAGAGTATATGCGATCACATTCATGACTGATAGAGACAACTGGGTAAAAAATAAATCCAAGTACTAGAACAAGTTTAGTAACTAAGTGCTTGTAGCATATAACATAACGACATTTTAATGTCATGAAAAGGTGCTCCTGGAAAAAATACAAAGTGGATTATTAAGCTGAAAGAAGAAATGTATATTATGGAGAAGAGTGGTAAACTTCTAATTAACAGGTAATGACATTTCTGCTTAATATGCATGTACTCTAGCTGTCCCTTTCCAAAACATTCAATCATTACACTACGCAATATACGGTATACTGTCAAATAGAACTATCACAAATACTTAAATAACTACATAATCTTCATCATTCTCCTCATCCTCAAAAAAGAAAAAAAAACTTCATTATCCATTACTATTTTCTTCATATAACTAAACACCATCATTTATTATCCTCTGCAAAAATAGTTCATTATTCATTATTTATCAGCATCATTCATCAGCGTCATCATTTCATATATTACTAAGTTTCTTACTTCTAGTATACTTCATCACTAAAATTAACACTCATAGCTCCGCTCGACGGTCCGCCGCAACTGCGTCATATTCTGAAAGAAAAGTAATTAGTCAAGGTTGCTATAACACGGAGCATATACTGTATTTTGGTAATCTTTGTTAATTCTGATCCATTTACTCTTCATGACAAGGTATTGCATTTTCTTTCGCTCATTCCGACTGTGAAATTTCCATTTCATAGTAAACCACTGTGGTTGTTTAATTTATTTCTTTTACACGGTACTGCTTTCTGTAAATGATGAATATGGATTAATATCTTGCATTTAAATCATTTACCCATTAAATGAAAACTTGTTTCTAGGGATATGACTAAGCATACAGAATAGCATGACAGAAACTTATTAGGTCAAAACCATAGGTAATTTTCAAGTGCAAAAATGTACACACAATATCATAACGTAGTAGCAAAAAAAAGTAGAATATTCAAGATATTGGGATATCACAAGGCAAAATGTCAAAGTCAACTGGTGTTTGTTATATCTTAAAGATTTCATAGTGCCAGGCACCTGTCAAGAAAAAATATGATCATCATCAGTAAGTGCTCATATAAATATCTGGAAAAGGCATTACAGTGCTATAAATCATAAATTATGTTCATTCAATAAAGGGTTTATTATTGGAAATATAGTGATTGCCTTTGGCTTTTCTGGTTCTCAAAGTTTCAACATGTACTACTTTGGGGCGAGGAATGCTGCGAATTCTATATGGACCAGCGTATAGAAGCTCAAATTTACTGCATCCACTCTTTCCTCTGTTGGATAAATAGTGTGTGCGTACCATTATCTTCTCTCCTATGTGAAATTCACCGCAGGTACAAATCTGTTTTTGCTGTCTTTTGCTGCACGTTTGATGTTGTTGAGCGCAATGTCAATTATTTCATGGTGACGTAGTTAACGAGATGTAGGCAAAGATACTAATTCGTTAATTTCGTTGGATGGTTCAACATTTTTCTATATAACAGTCGGAGATAGCATCGCAGATTCATTTGGTATGGAGTTAATTACACACTGGAATGAGAGTATGTGTGTGTCCCAATCAATATGTCTTTTACGGCAGTATATTCTACATAGTTTACCAATTTCTTTCATCAGTCGATCAGAAGGGTTCGAAGAAGCGTGATACCTGGATATATAGATCACAGAAATGTTTCTAGCTCGTAACATACGTATCCATATCGTAGATCGAAATTGTGGTCCATTGGCGGAATTTACTTTCAATACACGCCCTACATGAAATTGAAAATATTTTACAAATGCATTCGAAATAGATTTAGCAGTAGCTTTGCGTAACGGAGTGAAGGTAACAAATTTCGAAGTGAGTTCAACAGCGACAAAGATGTAACAAAAACCTCTATTAGATCTGGGAATCGGACCAAAAATATCTACAGCGGCCATATGTCTCAATTTATGCGTACAATGGGATGTAAAGGAGGAATATGTAAAGTCTTGTCTGATTTAGCTTTCTGGCAGATTTTATATGACGCTAAACCCGGTCTAATACGTTTCTCCATGTTGGCAAAATAACAGTTGTGTCAGAGAATACGAAAACATTTTCTGGCTCTATAATGTGCGTAAATTAAATGAATATACCAAATTAATTTGTGAAGCTCGTCGGGAATACATAACAACCAGTTGTTGCTGTCAGGATGAGAGCAGCGAAACAGAATGTTTTTTTTTTTGTAGTATAATTGGATCATCAATTTAGTATTGGAGGGCAGCGTGGAGGGTAAAAATCGTAGAGGGAGACCAAGAGATGAATACACTAAGCAGATTCAGAAGGATGTAGGTTGCAGTAGGTACTGGGAGATGAAAAAGCTTGCACAGGATAGAGTAGCATGGAGAGCTGCATCAAACCAGTCTCAGGACTGAAGACCACAACAACAACAACAACAATTGTTTCTAATGGTAATGTTATTCCCATCTTGCCAAAGGTGTTTAATTTCTTTCCATGTGTTGTCCTTGCTCTGCTCTTGATATGTCTCGAAATGAAATTTTCAAATGCAACTTGTTGAATATACATGAGGCTATAATTTGCTTGGCAGAAGTCGGTTGCGATGTCTTGCTGATTGTTGCTGAGAAATCGGGATAGTGCGTCTGCTACAATATTTTGTGTACCGGGAATGTGGACAATTGTAAAATTAAATTCCTGTAAATAAAACTTCCATCTGCTTAACCTGTCATGTGTAAATTTAGCGGAAAGTGAAAACTGTACAGATCTATGACCTGTATGAACGGTAGTATGTCTTCCATAAAGAAAATGCTTAAATCTGGTAAATGCCCATGCAATACATATAGCTTCAAGCTCTGTAACAGAATAATTGCGTTCTGCAGGTGACGGAATTCGACTTGCAAGGGCCATGTTTTTAATTACTGTAGCACCGTCTTCTTCAATTTCCTGAAAAATGTGTACGCCTAGAGCGGTGTTAAAACTGTCGGTGGCAATGTAAAGATTTCGGGTACGATCTGGGTGTAATAAAAGTGGTGCGTTCAACAAGGTGTGTTTCAGAACAACAAACTCAGACAGTACTTGGCTATCCCAGGACCAAATAGCGTTATCACCCGTCAAATGGCACAATCTATGGGCTTCTAAAGCAGAGTAATGAATAAATTTACGAAAAAGTTAATTAATTCCAGAAAGCTGCGTAGTTGTTTCCTCGTCGTTGGAACAGTAATGTCAGGTAAAGCTTGAAGTTTTTCCGGGTCAGGCGCAATGCTTTCTGCTGAAATTACATGTCCAAGAAATTTTATGGAAGTTTTGCCAAAGTGCCATTTGCTAAGATTAACTGTGAGTCCTTGTGCACGAAAAGTTTGCAACACTTGTTCAAGAATCAAATTGTGTTCAGACCAGTTAGCTTCTGCGATGAGGATGTCGTCTACATACGTCGTGATTCTGTCTTTAAGTTCTCTCGGAAGTATAGTATTCAAACCGCGAATAAATGCTACTGAAGAAAGTGTTTGACCGAACAGTAATTCGCAAAGTTGATAACAATCACCAAAACAGAGAAATGCTGTGTACCTTCTGCAGTTCGGATGAAGCTCAATTTGCCAAAATCTCGATTTTAAATCAGTGTGGAATAAATAGCAGTACCATGAAATTTCTGTAGAAGTTCTTCTAGTGTCTGTGGGCGATCTGTTTCATTAACAATAATGTCGTTGACTTGACGCGAATCAAGTTCGAGGCGAAGTGAGCCGTCCCTTTTCTTAACATAATGGAGCGGGTTTATGTACGGACTAACTGCCGGTTCAGTAATACCTCGGTCTTGCATAGCTTGTAATTCCTTCTTGACTTGATCTCTGTGGATATATGGAATAGGATAATGTTTGGCTTTAAATTACATATGCGCGAGGCGATAAATAATAAGAATTTTTGCTTTTACCTTATACTACTTCGCTCAGGCACCGCCATCGTTCTTCATGACCGACCTTGGTAATTCCATACAGGACACAAGTGCTCTCTGTGAGCTATACAATTAGATAACTGCTCTGTAAGAGCGACCTGACCCAGCCGCCCGACTGCGAGCTACTACTACTACTGCTGCCCACACTGCTCTCTGGTCCGCGATTCTATTGTAGCATACATATTGCAGGCAGCGCGTGAGCAATCCATCAACGTTACATCTGCTCGAGTGCACTAGCAATAAATTCCTTAGTCATGGACCTCTTACTGGCAGCAATGCTAAGTCAATTGGACTTGCCATGAGCAACAAATTTTTCTGTAACCTATTTAGTTTACTAAGTCCACAGTCACAGAGTATTACCGACAAATAATAGAAGTACAGAACATATTAAGAAATGAAATAGAGTGCACATGCACTGTATACGTCTTTAGCATTTTTACAAGAACTGAACGCATTAAGAAATGAAATAATGTGCACAAGCACTGTAAAAATCTTTAGCACGTTTAGGAGAACTGAACATATTAACAAATGAAATGAAGTGCACACGCACTGTATAAGTCTTCTGCGTTTTTACGAGAACTAGGAACGGAATGGGAACGATAGTATCATGGTGGTAGCACAGTGTGTTGCAAATGGCTGCACTAAAAGTGCATATCTTTGTACAGAAGCACAACACCAAGTGACACAATCTGAAGTTCTTTTCCATGAAGTATTTATCAGTGTAGCTAAGACACTGAAATGTTGTATTAATATTGTATGTTATCATTTTGGTAATACATTAGGTACACCAAACAGTAAGTTCATAATAACATCGCTGTTGTTCAAGGTGGTGGACAGCTTGATATCAACACCACATTCTTGTAGAATCCATAGTCTTACATCAACGTAGCATTAGTGCAAAAACCAAATAGAGTGCTCCATGAATGTGAGGATGGACAGGACATACGGATATTGCAGTAATTGGTGGTAATGTGGTCAGAAGGTGAAGGATACATTAATTCTTATGCCAGTCATCATTCGGAACTACACTAGTGAGTCATCCGATTTGAACAATTATTGGCACTCATTGGCCAGTTACAAACCATGTATGGAGTATTACAAAACATTATTCATAAGTCATCTCATTTCAATAATTATTGGCACTCACTGGCCAGTTACAAAGCATCTATGTAGTATGTATTAAGTATTAAAAAACATTATTCGTAAGTCATATCATTGCAATAATTACTGGCATAGCATTTATGGAGTATTGCAAAACATTATTCATAAGTCATCTCATTACAGTAATTATTGGCACTCATTGGCCAGTTGCAAAGCATTTATTATACATTATTCAGAAGTCATCATTCAAAACAGGAGTTATTACGTGTAGCAACAAGCTGCTAGTGACTATATTTGATTTCATGCAAGTGAAATAAGACATATTTAAAACGTAAGACATTGGAACTAGTACTCTAGGTGTTTAGTCCAACAATACATAGACATAATGGAATTAATACATCAGAAAAATTTGCATTATATTTAGGACCAGAAATATATCTTAAACTGATAGCAATATTTAGTTGTAAACTGGTATTAGTTGGGACTAGTAATAATTTTTTGTGCTAGCAATTCGTTGCGTTGGGATCAATAGTCAATTGCTGGGGAAAGAAAATATTTGCTTTTGACTTATTGCTGGAAATAAGGATTTTCAGCATCATTCGTCATGAGTCATCTGTATCAAGGTTATCAAACAAGTAGAGTATATGCGATCACATTCATGATTGATAGAGACAACTGGGTAAAAAATGAATGCAAGTACTAGAACAGGTTTAATAACTAAGTGCTTGTAGCATATAACATAACGACATTTTAATGTCATGAAAAGGTGCTCCTGGAAAAAATACAAAGTGGATTATTAAGCTGAAAGAAGAAATGTATATTATGGAGAAGAGTGGTAAACTTCTAATTAACAGGTAATGACATTTCTGCTTAATATGCATGTACTCTAGCTGTCCCTTTCCAAAACATTCAATCATTACACTACGCAATATACGATATACTGTCAAATAGAACTATCACAAATGCTTAAATAACTACATAATCTTCATCATTCTCCTCATCCTCAAAAAAGAAAAAAAAAACTTCATTATCCATTACTATTTTCTTCATATAACTAAACACAATCATTTATTATCCTCTGCAAAAATAGTTCATTATTCATTATTTATCAGCGTCATTCATCAGCGTCATCATTTCATGTAGTACTAAGTTTCTTACTTCTAGTATACTTCGTCACTAAAATTAACATACATAGCTCCCCTCGACGGTCCGCCGCAACTGCGTCATATTCTGAAAGAAAAGTAATTAGTCAAGGTTGCTATAACACAGAGCATATACTGTATTTTGGTAATCTTTGTTAATTCTGATCCATTTACTCTTCATGACAAGGAATTGCATTTTCTTTCGCTCATTCCGACTGTGAAATTTCCATTTCATAGTAAACCACTGTGGTTGTTTAATTTATTTCTTTTACACGGTACTGCTTTCTGTAAATGATGAATATGGATTAACATCTTGCATTTAAATCATTTACCCATTAAATAAAAACTTGTTTGTAGTGAAATGACTAAGCATACAGAATAGCATGACAGAAACTTATTAGGTCAAAACCATAGGTAATTTTCAAGTGCAAAAATGTACACACAATATCATAACGTAGTAGCAAAAAAAAGTAGAATATTCAAGATATTGGGATATCACAAGGCAAAATGTCAAAGTCAACTGGTGTTTGTTATATCTTAAAGATTTCATAGTGCCGGGCATTTGTCAAGAAAAAATATGATTATCATCAGTAAGTGCTCCTATAAATATCTGGAAAAGGCATTACAGTGCTATAAATCATAAATTATGTTCATTCAATATAGGGTTTATTATTGGAAATATGGTGATTGCCTTTGGCTTTTCTGGTTCTCAAAGTTTCAACATGTACTACTTTGGGGCGAGGAATACTGCGAATTCTATATGGACGAGCGTATAGAAGCTCAAATTTACTGCATCCACTCTTTCCTCTGTTGGATAAATAGTGTGTGCGTACCATTATCTTCTCTCCTATGTGAAATTCACGGCAGGTAGAAATCTGTTTTAGCTGTCTTCTGCTGCACGTTTGATGTTGTTGAGCGCAATGTCAATTATTTCACGGTGACGTAGTTAACAAGATGTAGGCAAAGATACTAATTCTTTAATTTCGTTGGGTGGTTCAACATTTTTCTATATAACAGTCGGAGATAGCATCGTAGATTCATTTGGTATGGAGTTAATTACATCCTGGAATGAGAGTATGTGTGTGTCCCAATCAATATGTCTTTCATGGCTGTATATTCTACATAGTTTACCAATTTCTTTCATCAGTCGTTCAGAAGGGTTCGAAGAAGCGTGATACCTGGATATACAGATCACAGAAATGTTTCTAGCTCGTAACATACGTATCCATATCGTAGATCGAAATTGTGGTCCATTGGCGGAAATTACTTTCAATACATGCCCTACATGAAATTGAAAATGTTTTACAAATGCATTCGAAATAGATTTAGCAGTAGCTTTGCGTAACGGAGTGAAGGTAACAAATTTCGAAGTGAGTTCAACAGCGACAAAGATGTAACAAAAACCTCTATTAGATCTGGGAATCGGACCAAAAATATCTACAGCGGCCATATGTCTCAATTTATGGGTACAATGGGATGTAAAGGAGGAATATGTGAAGTCTTGTCTGATTTAGCTTTCTGGCAGATTTAATTTGACGCAAAAACCTGTCTCATTCGTTTCTCCATGTTGGCAAAATAACAGTTGTGTTGGAGAATACGAACACATTTTCTGGCTCTATAATGTGCGTAAATTAAATGAATATACCAAATTAATTTGTGAAGCTCGTCGGGAATACATGACAACCAGTTGTTGCTGTCAGGATGAGAGCAGCGAAACAGAATGTCTTTTTTTTTTTAAGTATAATTGTTTCTAATGGTAATGTTATTCCCATCTTGCCAAAGGTGTTTAATTTCTTTCCATGTGTTGTCCTTGCTCTGCTCTTGATATGTCTCGAAATGAAATTTTCAAATGCAACTTGTTGAATATACATGAGGCTATAATTTGCTTGGCAGAAGTCGGTTGCGATGTCTTGCTGATTGTTGCTGAGAAATCGGGATAGTGCGTCTGCTACAATATTTTGTGTACCGGGAATGTGGACAATTGTAAAATTAAATTCCTGTAAATAAAACTTCCATCTGCTTAACCTGTCATGTGTAAATTTAGCGGAAAGTGAAAACTGTACAGATCTATGACCTGTATAAACGGTAGTATGTCTTCCATAAAGAAAATGCCTAAATCTGGTAAATGCCCATGCAATACATAATGCTTCAAGCTCTGTAACAGAATAATTGCGTTCAGCAGGTGACGGAATGCGACTTGCAAAGGCGATGTTTTTAATTACTGTAGCACCGTCTTCTTCAATTTCCTGAAAAATGTGTACGCCTAGAGCGGTGTTAAAACTGTCGGTGGCAATGTAAAGATTTCGGGTACGATCTGGGTGTAATAAAAGTGGTGCGTTCAACAAGGTATCTTTCAGATCAACAAACTCAGACAGTACTTGGCTATCCCAGGACCAAATAGCGTTATCACCCGTCAAATGGCACAATCTATGGGCTTCTAAAGCAGAGTAATGAATAAATTTACGAAAAAGTTAATTAATTCCAGAAAGCTGCGTAGTTGTTTCCTCGTCGTTGGAACAGTAATGTCAGGTAAGGCTTGAAGTTTTTTCCGGGTCAGGCGCAATGCTTTCTGCTGAAATTACATGTCCAATAAATTTTATGGAAGTTTTGCCAAAGTCCGATTTGCTAAGATTAACTGTGAGTCCTTGTGCACGAAAAGTTTGCAACACTTGTTCAAGAATCAAATTGTGTTCAGACCAGTTAGCTTCTGCGATGAGGATGTCGTCTACATACGTCGTGATTCTGTCTTTAAGTTCTCTCGGAAGTATAGTATTCAAACCGCGAATAAATGCTACTGAAGAAAATGTTAGACCGAACAGTAATTTGCAAAATTGATAACAATCACCATAACAGAGAAATGCTGTGTGCGTTCTGCAGTTCGGATGAAGCTCAATCTGCCAAAATCTCGATTTTAAATCAATGTGGAATAAATAGCAGTACCATGAAATTTCTGTAGAAGTTCTTCTAGTGTCTGTGGGCGATTTGTTTCATTAACAATAATGTCGTTGACATGACGCGAATCAAGTTCGAGGCGAAGTGAGCCGTCCTTTTCCTTAACAATATGGAGCGGGTTTATGTACGGACTAACTGCCGGTTCAGTAATACCTCGGTCTTGCATAGCTTGTAATTCCTTCTTGACTTGATCTATGTGGATATATGGAATAGGATAATGTTTGGCTTTAAATTACATATGCGCGAGGCAATAAATAATAACAATTTTTGCTTTTACCTTATACTACTTCGCTCAGGCACCGCCATTGATCTTCATGACCGACCTTGGTAATTCCATACAGGACACAAGTGCTCTCTGTGAGCTATACAACTAGATAACTGCTCTGTAAGAGCGACCTGACCCAGCCGCCCGACTGCGAGCTACTACTACTACTGCTGCCCACACTGCTCTCTGGTCTGCGATTCTATTGTAGCATACATATCGCAGGCAGCGCGTGAGCAATCCATCAACGTTACATCTGCTCGAGTGCGCTAGCAATAAATTCCTTAGTCATGGACCTCTTACAATTGAAATAAGAGACAGAGGCGTTGTTTCTCATTGACAAAATGAGGAAGACGTCACAACATATGGAAACTGAAAGATTCTGTAGCTTTGTGGAGCGTTTCGAAACAGCTGTCCGAAGGTGATTACCTCCACATTTAATCTCACGTTCCACAGTGATGTCGTAGCAGATGTCTCGCTGTTCCGTTTCGTAGAGACCAAGAACACTGATTTATCATATTGCAGCCATGTACACGATTACTGTTTCGGTGCTGGCCATCCCCTGATGGTGTTGCTCCCACGAAGACTCTCACCATCTCAAACAAGTGGTGTCACTCAATCAGTACGTGGTAATCAACAGTGTACCCGTGGGCGGATGGGATTGAAAACACGCCGTCAACATGGAATGATGCACTGTAATAAGTACCACATGTTCGCCCCTGGTAGCTCAGTGGTCAGCGCGACGGAATATCATACCTAACGGCCCGGGTTCGATTTCCGGCTGGGTCGGTGACTTTTTCCGCTTAGGGACTGGACGTTGTCTTGTCCTTATCATCATAATTTCATCCCCATCGACACGCAAGTCGCCGAAGTGGCGTCAAGTCGAAAGACTTGCACGTGGCGAACGGTCTACCTGACGGGAGGCCCTAGGTACACGGCATTTCTTTATTTGTAAGCATCACAGTTGATTGTGCGATTAATTTAGCAATGTTACCAGTTTTTCCGTAATTCAGGCCAGTAGACTGGTACTTTGGTGTTGCTCATTGCACCAGCCTTTCCTGGATATTTGGAAAACACTTCTCAGGAAGTATTGGTTCGCAGGAGGGATGAGGGGAAACATATTGTTCGACATCCTTGCATTACCCCGGCGCCATTTAAGTGCCTAGTCCTTCTGAGAAGGTTAGGATCATGTTTGGGAGTCTCGAATCATTAAAAGCTGTCAGGAATGGCGGGTGCTTGGTTGTCGGGAGAGGTACAGCCTAATGCTCGAGCAGAGATCCCTGATGCAGTGATGGCGGTGCAGCAGTTCACATGTGATCCAGTGGTGGAAGCATCGCGCAGGTGGAGAAGAAACATAATTCTAGCCCATAGACTGACAGGTCTCAGCAAGATTACTTCGGATGCAGTATATCAGAATTATAAGTGACTTACTTCCAATAGCATGACAAGACAATCGAATGACAGAACACAATTAGTCTCAGGTGTCTTCCACTATTTGACGATGGTTGGCCGGTGTGGCCACGCGGTTAAAGGCGCTTCAGTCTGGAACCGCGCAACCGCTACGGTCGCAGGCTCGAATCCTGCCTCGGGCATGGATGTGTGTGATGTCCTTAGGTTAGTTAGGTTTAAGTAGTTCTAAGTTCTAGGGGACTGATGACTTAAGATGTTAAGTCCCATAGCGCTCAGAGCCATTTTGACGATGGTTAACAGCCAGTTTGGTACCAGAGGAAGCGGCTCTGTCATGAGCCAAAAATGAATTTAATATTCGAGTCCTGTGATGCATGACGTTGCTAATAAGAACAGTATTTTCTACCTGATGGGAGCATACTTAGAGGAAATATGGCCTTTGCCACAGTGTTGCACAGGATTTTCATAGCATGTACCGATACTTTAGAGATGTGAAAACTCGTGTACAGTCATTTATTCTATCTTCGAAAATAGCTTGTATAAAAGGGAGGAATCTACATTTGGCGTCAGAAATTCTACGTATATTGAGGAAACAACATCTCCGTTCAGGTTTTTTTAAACTGGGGAATTTATGTAACGGGTTGAACTGCAGTTAGTGCAGTTCACGCCACTTTGTGGTCAGGTCAAGATGGCGGTTGGGCGACCAGAAGTGGGGACTTTAGGCGGAGCTTTCTCAGCTGACTGTATCTTCAGGTACACAGTAAGCTTGGCACATGGCGCTGGTCTAGACTGGAGGTGAATGGTCAATTTTTTTTCGTCTTGAGATAACTGTGTTCAACAACATAATGGGCCCCACATTCGTAAAAAAAACATCGTACGCTGTACGATAGGCTAAATCCTGTCTCACTCCCTTCCCTAATCGTCAAGTACCTGCAATCTATCCTTGCTGTCCTCAGTACATAAAATAATTTAAGTGAGCATTATCAAACTTCTTCTCTAAGTCCACAAGTGCCTTAAACGTAGGTTTACCTGTCTTTAACCTGTCTTCTAAGATAAGTCGTAGGATCAGCATGGCCTCGCGCGTTCCTAAAATTGTCTGGAAAGCAAACGGCTCTCCCACAAAGTCGGCTTCTACCAATTTTTTTCCATTCTTGTGTAAATAATTTTTGCAATCAGGATCTATTAAACTGATGGACGATATCTGCCGTCTTAGAAACTGGAATCCTTAATTCCATCTTGAAGTCTGAGGACATTTCGCCTGTCTCATATACCTGTTGGAATGGATCTCAATAATTCCCATACCGATGACGCTGTAGATCTGTCAGACACAACAAAGGACTTGGAAGGGCAAATTAGTGGAACCGATAATGCTGCAACGCTTCGCCTATGACGTTCGTTGGTACAACACCTTAACTCGTCTCATAAATAATAAAGGAGAAAGTGCTGAAAATTATTGCTGAGCCACCGGTTGAAGCAATAAGTAGGGCATTTATTGTGCGCTATCTTGCGTTGGGAAACGTAGTAGAAAGGAAACTATTGCGACACGATGGAGTATCGGGAAGAGCTGGTGCATGTTTCGCGTCCGACCACAACTGCGTCTGCGGCGACCAGGTGGACAACACTGCAATCACCGTGGGTCGTCGGGATGGCAGCACTGCCGCTGAGGAATGAGAGAAACTGGTGTGGTGGCCAGTCTTTGGCCTGTATTGCTGAACGAATAATGCAATATTTCATGTTGCGCCACGCCAAGCGATTAGCTAAACTTAATGTCTGAAATGACTCAATAATTACGACATAAATAGGCCACCCATTACGTGTGTGATGCATCTGAAGTGTGTTCCAATATTTACCCTTTCTGATTTATAATACGAAGATATTTGTGTTAAGAAGTACGAGTCTAATTGGAGATTATTAATAACTGCGACAGTTAATTTCATTAAGAGAAATATGTCACGAAATAGTGAATAATATTTATAGCTTGCAAAAACTAGATGGGAACTTGAGCTTGAATCGTGTCGAGAAAATGCGATTTCAGAAGGCACTCAAATGAAATCCCAGGGTCCAAGTGTTAACGTTTCAATTCGATGAACCTTTGTACACATTCTCGTGATATAAATATCAGGCTCCTGATGCGTGTAGTTTCATCTGTGCTAAAAAGTTTAGCAGTTCCATGAATGATTAAGCTTGGACGTGTGTGAGCGCATAGGCAGTTTTAAATAATTCTTACACATAGTCCAATAGTGACTTTAAAAAAGATTATAAGATAAGCATCAACAAAAGTAAAAGAAAGAACGGAAAGTAGTCGAAGTGAGTCTGGCGATGCTAAAGTAATTGACAAAAAGAGTAGAAGACTACTGATATTTGGGCACAAAAATAACTGATAATAGTCAAAGGAGGCGGTATATAAAATGCAGACTAGCTATAGCACGAACAGCATTTCTGAAGAAACACAATTTGGTAATACTGAATATCAGTTTATGTGTTTGGTAGTTGTTTCTGAAGATATCTGTTGGAGTGTAGCCTTGCGGAGAAGTGAAATTTGGTCGAGAAGCAGTTCAGACAAGAGGAGAGTGGAAGATTTTGAAATGTATAGTTGCAGATGAATGCCAAAGATTTGACACGTAGATCGAGTAACTAATTCGGTGGTACTGAAAGAATTGGGAGAAAAAGCAGTCCATTTTTCCACATTCAAACAGGTAACGGAATACAACCATTCCCCAAATGTGTCGGGGGAAGTAATATGTTCAAATGTGTGTAAATTCCTAAGGGACCAAACTGCTTAGATCATCGGTCCCTAGACTTACATACTACTTAAACTAACTTACGCTAAGTACAACACACACACCCATGGCGGAAGGAGGACTCCAACTTCCAGCAGGAGTGGCACCACTGTTCGTGCCTCAAACCAAGCGGGGAAAGTAAAAAAAGGCGGAGAAACTGAAAGAGAAAAAGAAAGATTCAAGAAAAAAGGGGAAAATGTACACTAAAAGGATAAAAGTGATAGAAGGTATTAAAGTCATATAGAAGATGGCCTGGGCTGGCTGATTGCAAGAATAATTTAGGATGAGCCAGCCACTCTGCAACACACGAAAATCTCCAACCTAAAAGACAATGCTGTTGAATAATAGGTAGGGAAAAGATGAATACCAGGGCGACAAACAGCAAAGAAAGAGCGAGGAAGAGTTAAAATGGAGGGAAGGTAAAGGCCTGGAAAGAAGGCCAGACGCCCATCCTTAGATTGAGTGTATGAAAGTAGGGATGGGTTTTGGGGGGGGGGGGGAGGGTGGAAACTGTAGAGGGTGACCAACGGATGAATAGGGTATGCAAGTTCAAATGTTAGTAGGTTGCATCAGGTGTTCAGAGACGAAGAGGCTTGTGCAGGATATAATTGAGTGGAGAAGCGCATCGAACCCGCATTCTGACCCAAGACACAACAACAAGTAAAACAGAACTCACATTAGTTTGACGAACTTTCGGTAATTATTGTCCATTATTATCAGAAGATCTTTCTTTTTTGGCATTTCTCGTGATCGCTCTTCTGACTGGCTTGATGTGGAGCGCCACTATTTTCTTTATGTGCCAGTATCTTCATCTCATGTCAGCAACTGGACTGTCCATCCCCGGTAGCTGAGTGATGCCGGCACGGTAGCTTGGCGTGTTCGGTCAGAGAGCCGGTTGGCCTCTGTAATAAAAAACTGAGTGGAAGGATCAACCACGACCAAACACAACGATCAATAACGAACAAAATTTTAAAAAAAGGTGGTGTAATGGTTAGCATTTTTAAAAAAGGAAAAAATGATAAAATAATAAAAGATAAAAAAAATTGATCAGCGCGACAGAATGTCAATCATAAGGGCCCGGATTCGATTCCCGGCTATGTCGGAGATTTTCACCGCTCAGGGACTGGGTGTTGTGTTGTCCTGATCATAATCATTTCATCCCCATCGACGCGCAAGTCGCCGAAGTGGCGTCAAATCGAAAGACTTGCACCCGGCGAACGGTCTACCCGACGGCAGGCTCTAGTCACACGACTTTACTATTATTAAAGCACTTGAACTCAGAATATATTCTCAATTACTTTTAGGATAGCTTCAAACCTCTGTCTTCACCTAAGGTTTTTGCCTTCTACAGCTCCCTCTAGTGCAATGGAAATTACACTCCTGGAAATTGAAATAAGAACACCGTGAATTCATTGTCCCAGGAAGGGGAAACTTTATTGACACATTCCTGGGGTCAGATACATCACATGATCACACTGACAGAACCACAGGCACATAGACACAGGCAACAGAGCATGCACAATGTCGGCACTAGTAAAGTGTATATCCACCTTTCGCAGCAATGCAGGCTGCTATTCTCCCATGGAGACGATCGTAGAGATGCTGGATGTAGTCCTGTGGAACGGCTTGCCATGCCATTTCCACCTGGCGCCTCAGTTGGACCAGCGTTCGTGCTGGACGTGCAGACCGCGTGAGACGACGCTTCATCCAGTCCCAAACATGCTCAATGGGGGACAGATCCGGAGATCTTGCTGGCCAGGGTAGTTGACTTACACCTTCTAGAGCACGTTGGGTGGCACGGGATACATGCGGACGTGCATTGTCCTGTTGGAACAGCAAGTTCCCTTGCCGGTCTAGGAATGGTAGAACGATGGGTTCGATGACGGTTTGGATGTACCGTGCATTATTCAGTGTCTCCTCGACGATCACCAGTGGTGTACGGCCAGTGTAGGAGATCGCTCCCCACACCATGATGCCGGGTGTTGGCCCTGTGTGCCTCGGCCGTATGCAGTCCTGATTTTGGCGCTCACCTGCACGGCGCCAAACACGCATACGACTATCATTGGCACCAAGGCAGAAGCGACTCTCATCGCTGAAGACGACACGTCTCCATTCGTCCCTCCATTCACGCCTGTCGCGACACCACTGGAGGCGGGCTGCACGATGTTGGGGCGTGAGCGGAAGACGGCCTAACGGTGTGCGGGACCGTAGCCCAGCTTCATGGAGACGGTTGCGAATGGTCCTCGCCGATACCCCAGGAGCAACAGTGTCCCTAATTTGCTGGGAAGTGGCGGTGCGGTCCCCTACGGCAGTGCGTAGGATCCTACGGTCTTGGCGTGCATCCGTGCGTCGCTGCGGTCCGGTCCCAGGTCGACGGGCACGTGCACCTTCCGCCGACCACTGGCGACAACATCGATGTACTGTGGAGACCTCACGCCCCACGTGTTGAGCAATTCGGCGGTACGTCCACCCGGCCTCCCGCATGCCTACTATACGCCCTCGCTCAAAGTCCGTCAACTGCACATACGGTTCACGTCCACGCTGTCGCGGCATGCTACCAGTGTTAAAGACTGCGATGGAGCTCCGTATGCCACTGCAAACTGGCTGACACTGACGGCGGCGGTGCACAAATGCTGCGCAGCTAGCGCCATTCGACGGCCAACACCGCGGTTCCTGGTGTGTCCGCTGTGCCGTGCGTGTGATCATTGCTTGTACTGTCCTCTCGCAGTGTCCGGAGCAAGTATGGTGGGTCTGACACACCGGTGTCAATGTGTTCTTTTTTCCATTTCCAGGAGTGTATTTTCTTCGTCTTAACGCATACCGTATCACCCTTTCCCGCCTTCTTGACAGTTTTTCCACAAATTCTTTTCCTCACTTTCTGTCCCATCAGTGCACTGAACCTTTCTTTCGCAACACATTTCAAATGCATCGATTCTCATTTCCGGTTTTCTCACTTCCACACGAGGCTGTGCTTCAAACATAAATTCTCATAAATTGCTTCCTCAGATTAAAGCACATGTGTCGTTCTGATACACTCCTTTTTGCGAGAGATGCCCTCTTTGTCTGTACCAGTCTCTCTTCGTTAGTTGTGTGTTATTTTACTTTCAAGGTAGAAGAATTCCTTCACCTCGTCTACTTTGTCGTCTTCAGTATTGATATTAACGTTATCAGTTTTCTCATTTTCGCTTATCGTCATTATTGTAGTCTGTATTTTGCTCTCCATTCATATTCTGTTCTCACTAGACTATTCATTTCATTCAACAGGTCTTGTAGTTTTTCCTCATTTTCATTGAGGACAGTAATATCATTGGCGATCCCTAAGGTCGATATACTTTCACCACGAATTTCAAACTCACTTTTGAACCTTTTATTTTTTTAATTTCTGTTACTGCTTCTTCTATATGCAGGTCGAACGGTATGGGAGAATGACTCCATCGCACCCGTACACACATTTTAATATAAGCACGTCTCTCTTGCTCTTACATTGTTATTATTCTCTCTGGATTCTTTTACCTATTCGTCAGAGTCGGTTTAAGCAACTTCGGGGCCCCCTGCAAAGTTTAGTTTTGAGTCCCCTCAATTATTTTCTACAATGTAATTTTTTACACTTTGTGTCATTTTGGTAATTATATATGACTGGTATGAATATATAATTATATGTGCGTATGTCTACTTGAATGTGAATGTGTATGTGAGTGTGTGTGTGTGTGTGTGTAAGTCTGTGCTCAAACAGTATCAATGAAAATGACCGAATGAGATTTCTTTGAATCTATGTACAAACGGCCCAGCATCGTATTAGGTACCAGCTAACCAGCGACTTTGCCTGCATGGGCTTCAGAGTTGTTGGGAGAAATAATTTTAGTTCAGTGATTTTTTATGTCGAGCGTATCATCTTAAGTTCGACTTGTAAGAATACCAGATAGTGCAGATTTCATATAATATCTCCATTTACCTTTTCTTTCTTTCTTTTCTCTTTTTCTTTTTTTTCCTTTTTATATATAAGGACCATGGTCACGCCGATCCGGCTGCATCCTCAGTTTGCATAGCCGTGTTAAATGTATGCATTTATGCGTCAGAATGTGCACAAAGATACTGGAATTATGTGCTAAAACAAGGAGAGTATGCATCAAATTTGTACGAAAACCCACATAAAATGAACGGTTACCTCAAACCCACATAATAAAGAGCTGAAAAAGTAGGAATCTAACCATTTATTAGGCGTTTATAATATTATAGTAATCCTAAACCACACTTGAATTCATTTTTGGTTGTGTCTTTCACAATGAAATAATAAACATTTTTCGAAATATTTCAGAAAGGCTTTTATTACAGCTTCCAAAACAGTTAAGAAATGTTCCCTGTGCAGCACGTTAGTTACGAAGTAGAATTTCCTTTTTGCAATGTCACTTGCAAAATATTCCTCGAAAAATACTTCCTGAATCATAATGTCTAATATAAAGTTTTCTTTATCTTGAAAATTTAACAGCAACACGCCCATGCAAATTTTGAAATGTATTTAAAAAACTACTTAAAATGTTTCATATAAATTGACTGAATCACAGATTACTACAGATACTGCAGCAACGACTAAAGATTGCATTGCAATTTTTGTTTATTAAGAAGCAATAAAGCGAGTAGTTCAGCGATTGATTTTCCAGTTCGTGATCTGTTGACCTGTTTTATAATCAACACAAGTACCAGGTGAGAGCTGGTGTAGAAATAAACTTCATTTCTACTCACTCTTAAATTTTGTTTTCATTATCCTTTATCAGTGTTGACCGCGCGTTGATAAAAGTTCACAATGGTACTGAGTGAAGTTTGAGTGCCTTTCAACTTTCACATACACAGCTCTGACAGTGCAAAATTAGGCATTTAGTTTAATAGGTTCTGTCTGACAACAAATAAAATTAGGAAAAAGACTACTAAAATGTAAAAACATAATTTTAAGGATTACTCACCTAAAACTTCAGTCTTATTGCTTTTTGAGCAGCGAAGTCCTTCACCACACTCTCCATGTCAACTGAATGCTTTGCACTGCTATTATGACAAGACCTCTTAGTCGATCGTTGTTCATCGAACATCTCAGATATTTTTTAATGAATTTTAAGTGGAAAAGCTACGTTCTTCAGAGGCTACGGACAATGTAATGCACAAAAATGTTCTTAACGTAATTGTTACTTTTGGGAAAACATCTTTCAAGCTCTTTTTGAAGACGAATACGTGTTGGCAGTTTGTTGATGCACAACGGACAACAATTACAATTCATTTACAACATACTGCAAAAATATGTCTCTTCATTCTAGGGTTTCTCAAAGCATTTGCAAGATATCTGCAGCTTCTGTTTCAGATGGTATCTCCTTGTGGCCAAGTTCTTAATGTCACAAATGACAGCGAACACGTTACATCAGTTACTGAGCTGCTGAAACCATTCTTACAAAGACGTAACAGTGCAGTCTACCACAGCATAGAAGCAGTTTCCCTGGAATGAGTTCATCTTTGCTTTCGTAACAAAACTGACTTTTAACAGTTGCAGATTTGGATCCTGTTAAATCAGCAAGATATCCTGAAGCCGCAACACATTCCTCCGCATCTTTCTCAGCCTTCTCAGTACTGTTGGCTCTATACCCTTCAGTAACAATAAGTGTTGATTTTACTAATTTTGTTGTAGTGTCTCATTGTATACCTTCCTTCTCAATTGTTTTATTGATGCTGTTGACATGGCAAGGGACATTATCGATATCACACATACAAAGAACACTTAAATTTTGTGATCTCCTTATAGTGACTAGATACTTCATTAAAAAACATTGGGTCGTTTTTGCAGATGTTCTTTAACTCTGCTGATGCAAGTCTTATGTTATTACCCTCAGATCTCACAATCTGAACACTTTCAACACTGGTCTCCCACATTGCCTCGCGCAGCGGCTGCAGAGTCAGGTTTGTGTGTTTCTTCGAGTGCTTCCCAGCGCTTCACAGAGGCAGAAAATAATGTGAGAAATCTTTTAACTACATCGAACAAATGTAATGAAAGTACAGATGATTTAACTGCGACACTAACAACCAAGTTCAAGCTTTGAGCACAACAAGGGATTTTCTTGGACGATGCGAGCCTGAATATCACACTTCTTGCCCTTCATTATGCTTCCGTTGCCTTAAGATTGTTCCCGTCACTGTGCAGCTGGTATTCCAGGGTTATGTTGTATGAAGCAACAATTCTGTGAGACATTTTACAGCAGCGTCTATCACTTGCTTTAGAAAGATCTTTAATTGCATCTGGTTTGGAAAACACATTTGCCGCTCTTAAAACCACACTTAATTTCTCTTTGTGGCTTAAATCTGGCGTACAGAATTATGCAGTAATGTTTACTCTTTCGTATAAAATTCTTCATCATAGACACAATCCCATCAGAAATTTAGGTAATGATTTCACTTTGTATGCCCTTACTTAAGTAAGAAACCAATCTTGCAGAGTTGATCAGACCATTAATAGGATCATTTAATACGGGATAGAACTTGGTCATTCATTCTACTTTCCCTAAAAAGTTTCCATTGCCTCTGTTTTCCAACATTTCATGCTCGCCTCTTAATGGAACATTTCTATCGGCAGTGAAACATTCTATGGGAAATAACGTTAACGAAATCGGTCTCCACCTACTTTCTTCCTGATCAGTTTGACCTTGAGTTTCCTGGTCCTTTAAATATTGGATTTTTAATTCTCTCAGAAAGCTCTTTACACTTTCACATTTCACTAATGTGATTGTGGGCAGTTCGTGTTTAGAGAGAAGCTTTGTCAGTCTCTTAAACCATTTCCTGTGAGAGAACCAGTATTCGAATTGAACAGCTTTCAAGAAGAGGAGTACACAGCAGCTTTTGTTCGAGAATATACAAGCCGCATTCTCTTAACTTTTTCTTTATTTGAAAGCAACTGGAGGGCCATTACGTTCCTTAGACGATTTTCTTTCATCTTGGTGATGTCACCCTGCTCCTGTTTCTGTAACACTATCACAAGCTGTTTCCACTAGTATCACTGCCTCATCAGCTACTAGTTCTTGCCTTCACAAAACACACATTCTTCGACATTATCAACAGAAAAGGCTTTCGTAACATTACATTCATAGAAACACTGTCAGTTCGGTTTAAAAATGTGTTTAATTAACCCTTTTGCCAAACGTTTTGTTAACAGATTACCGGTTTCGGTCTTTAATGACCATCATCAGATCTACAGCAAAAATGGGAAAAAACATAAATACACTCACAAACTGTATACAGCTTAAGAACAATACATAGACCATAATGAAAAGTAGTACTGACAAAATTTACATTTGTGCTCTTTAAATATGAAGAGGCATACCAGTTTCATACAAACAAAGTCCTAATGTACTGCAGACACAGTGGCATTGTCAAATGTTAAATGCGGAATCAGCACCAGCATCGTCAAATGCATATAAATAACACCACATGCACGAGTCATGTTGTCAGTACTACTACTGTTTAAGATAAGCTGCCGTTCAGTAGCCACAAGATATTTGTGTTGTTAAGTTCACCAGATGTCGCTAATGTCGGCATATGCTAGTTTTCAATAATTAATTGAAACAGCGAAAATAAAGGGGGATAGAATAGTTGAAGTCTGTAATAAGCTTATACCGTATAAAAGGCATTACAGTAATAACAAGGAATAAAAAGAAGAACACGGCAAAAGTAATATTGTTAAAAAGAGGAAGAGTTAAGAAACAGTGGTTGACATGCGCTCTAGTGCCAATGTTAGGGATAATGAAATAAATATTAAACACCGTTGATAGTGCACCAGGTAATATTAAACAACCATAAAACAAATCACTAAAGAAGCCACAAATGAAAGAAAACATAGTGCAGCACATAATCCGTGCTCTCTGTTAGCGCTAACGCCAGAATTCCGCACAGGCGGGGAGTAGTTGGAGGAACGTGACCGGCAGAGGGCCCCTCGTACCCTGGGGCACTCCGTTGCAAGAAAAGAATGAAAAAATTCCGTAACAGTGGATGATCCACATTATCTGATTAATGCAGTCTATGAAACGATTAGAGAAGGAACAAGGACATACTAGAGTCATGCGTAGAACGTATGACAACGAAGTAAGTATGTGATGAACTCAATACTACGTGAACTTATCAACACACTATACATAACAGAGGCGTGCAGTGATAAGAGGGTAACATTGTCAAATAAAACAAAGTAAGCATTGGGAACAAAGTCATTTTGCCAGTCAAGCAGATTAGTTGGTTTTCTATTTTTTGCTGTATAAATTGAGAGCACTGCCTTTTTTCCACTCTGTGAAGAATACGCATACAATTCTCAGTGCTCCATATGGAATGACACGTATCAGATAAATTTTAGTGGATTGACCCGACAGACAATCCACTATGACTTGTAGCCGAATAGCACGCGTCAAGCTCAAGCAGACTGGCATGCGGTCTGGAACAGTTAAGGGACTTGATAGTAGCAAATAAAGTACGTAGTTGATGTAATAATTAACTTTCATCCATAATTGGTGTACATTGCTCTTGATGATACATAAGTGCAATCTCAATATAAACTGGTAATGGCGCCTTGCTAGGTTGTAGCAAATGACGTAGCTGAAAGCTATGCTAACTATTGTCTCGGCAAATGAGAGCGTATTTGTCAGTGTAGCTTCGCTAGCGAAGTCGACTGTACAACTTTGCGAGTGCTAGGAAGTCTCTCTAGACCTGCTGTGTGGCGGTGCTCGGTCTGCAATCACTGACAGTGGCGACAAGCGGTTCCGTAGTATACTAGCGGACCGCGGCCGATTTAAAGGCTACCACCTAGCAAGTGTGGTGTCTGGCAGTGACACCACATTCCTCCCCCGCAAATCGGCGAACGGTGGTGTTATAAGGCTTCCGCCCGCCGTGGGGAGGAGCCCATGTTGACGTATGCAACGAGGTTGGGAGCCTAACAACAGGCGAAGCTGTGCCACCCGCACTCGGCCATTCGGTCCGAGGGGAGCTAGGAAACGCCTGAAAACCTAGTCCAGGGTGCACGCCAACATGTGGTGTATGCGCCCGTAGCGAGACAGGAGGGGCCGAAGGGTCGACCTCCATCGGGTCGGAGCACCCGACGGGTGAAGACAACAGATGGTCCGGAGCGGGGAAGAGTTCCATGGCGGAGGACAACTGGTCACGGGAAGCGATCGGCGGTGCGTGACCCAAGGAAGCGCCCGGCGGTTGCAGCGACGCGTCCACAGCGGGCGTCGCTGGCGGGAGAACTGGCGGCGGCGGCGGCGCGTCGCCATGGGGCAAAAGGGAAGGCAGCGTCGGTAACACCTGTGGCTGAGGCGAGCCTTTAGATGGGTCCCCAGGGCGCTGACTGGACGGCACCGTCGCTGAAAGCAGACGGGGAGCGGCAGAACCCGGGCGACGACAGAGGCGCAGCTGATTGAGATGCCGACGCACCTCATCCGAGGCCCCCAAAACCAGATACATAGCGCGGCCGAGGCAGCGAACAATGCGCCCTGCGAGCCAACGCCGTGAGCCTCGATAGTTGCGATAATACACAACGTCGCCTGGGGCAAAAGCAGGTGTCTGCCGCTGCACAGGAACCGGATGCGGCGGATGTAGCAAAGACATCAAGGTTCGATGAGGGCGACCGTGAAGCAACTCAGCCGGCGAGCGACCATCTCGGGGCTGAGAGCGATACGATGACAAAAAGAGCAATAATGCCTCCTCCCGAGAATGCGACTTTTTCAACTTCAACATCTGTGACTTGAAAGTCCGGACCAAACGTTCAGCGGCACCGTTTGACTGTGGCAAAAACGGCGCGGACGTCAGATGTTGAATACCATTGGCCTTGCAGAATGACTGAAATTCTGCGGATATTAATTGTGGGCTATTGTCGGAAACAATAGTCTGTGGTAGACCTTCAATGCAAAAGATAGCGGACAACGCTTGGATGGTGGCAGAAGACGTCGTGGAAGACATCCGGACAACAAAAGGAAAATTACAGAATGAATCGACCACAACCAGCCATCGAGCATTCCAGAATGGACCAGCAAAATCGATGTGTAAGCGTTGCCAAGGGGAAGTGGCTTTTGGCCATGCAAAGAATTTCCGCGGTGGTGCGGATTGTTGTTCGGCACACGCCATGCAAGAAGAGCACATATTCGTATTCGCAGCATTCGTATTCTGAACCACGTACAGTGCCGACGAGCAAGTTGTTTCGTTCGCGCTATACCCCAATGTCCTTGGTGGAGAAGCTTTAAGACAGAGGACTGTAACGAACGTGGGACCACGACCCTGGACTGATCATTATCAGAACACAACAGCAAAACATCACGTCGAACAAAAAGTCTCTCCTTGTGAGCAAAAAATCGGCGAACCAACGGATCCTCGATCCGTGACTTTGACAAGGGCCATTGCGTAGCAACAAAATGCAGAACGGTAGCAAGGACAGGGTCGGCAGCTGTGGCTGTAGCTACACGACGAAAATCAATCGGAAGCGATTCGACCACGTCATCGGTTTCCGAATCAATGAACATGCAAGCAAGTTCGGAGGAATCGAATGCTGTATCTTCAACAACAGGCAAACGGGACAACGCATCGGCGTTTCCGTGCTTAGCAGTGGACCGATACAACATATCGTAGCGGTACTGCGAGAGGAAAATAGACCAGCGAATGAATTTCTGCGCAGTATGTGGAGGTACAGGCTTGGTCGGATGAAAAAGCGGTGTCAAAGGTTTGTGATCTGTGACGGTGATAATGTGACGACCATACAAGAAATCATGAAACTTGGTAACACCAAAGACGAGATCCAAAGCTTCGTTCTCGACCTGTGAATAATTTCGTTGCGCAGACGAGAGCAATTTGGACGCAAAGGCAATAGGGCGATCATGCGATCCCGAAATCCGATGCATCTACCATCAATAAAAGGGGCTTCCGGGGATCGAATGGCGTAAGGCAAGTATTGGAAAGCAACGCCGATTTCAACTGGCGAAAGGCACGTTCGCATTCCGACGTCCAGACGAACGGAACACCCTTACGGCATAAGCGATGAAGTGGAGCTGAAATGGAAGAGGCGTGCGGAACATATTTGTGATAATAGTTACTTTTTCCCAGCACACTCTGTAGCTGCTTCAAATTCTGCGGCGAAGGCAAGTCCTGTATGGCACGGAGGTGCTCTGGACTCGGATGTACGCCTTGGGCACTGAGTACATGTCCCAGATATGGCAAATCACGAGCAAAAAGTACACATTCGTCCTTCTGCAAGCGAAGACCATTTTGTCGCAAGACCTGAAATAATGTTCTGAGGTTGGCTAAATGTTCTTCTTCCGTCTTTCTGGAGATCACAATATCGTCCAGATAGTTTGCTACAGTAGGGACCGACGCACAAAGAGTTTGTAAGTATTGCTGAAACAATGCAAGGGCGGAAGCACACCCGAATGGCAGTCTTTTGAATCGGTACAATCCAAGATGCGTGTTAACCACCAAGACGCGCTGGGATTCTTCGTCCACCGGTATTTGCAAGTACGCATCTGCTAGGTCCAACTTCAAAAAATATTTACCCGGGCACAGTTTGTCAAAAAGATCTTCCAGGCGGTGTAAAGGAAAAGTGGCAGTCACCAGTTGTGGATTCACTGTTGCCTTGAGTCCACACAAAGTCTCAATTTGCTGGAAGGTTTTTGCAAAATTACTAAGGGTGATGCCCAGAGAGAAGCCTGTACACGTTCAATCACACCTTGTGATTCCAAATCGTTTAATGTTCTTGCGACCTCATCACGCAATGCGTGGGGAACATTGCGCACTCTGAAAAATTTCGGTTGCGCGTTTACTTTCAGTTCCAGATGTGCTTTATAGTTCTTAGCGCAACTGAGGCCCGGTGCAAAAATGTCTACAAACTCTTCACATAGACGAGAATCACGGGCTGAAGGCACAGTCCGGTTCTCTGATAGGACCTGATTTACTATAGACAAGTTAAACAACTGAAATAAATCTAAACCAAACAAGTTCACTGCAGCAGAAGAACGAAGGACGTAAAATGACACAAGTTTTGTTTGTCCCTTGTATGTTGCAAGAAGGCTGCACTGTCCTAACACAGGGATAGCTTGTCCTGAATAACTATTTAACTTAACTATTTCAGCACGCAATGGAGGTACGCCCAGTTGTTTGTACGTGTCGTGATTGAGTAGTGAAACTGCAGCTGCGGTATCGAGCTGGAATGGTATTACCGTGCCATGTATGACCAAATCTACAAAAAGGTTATTGTCCTGCTGACGACAAGAGCGACTGTCTCGTGCAACGTGAACTGACACTGGTACAGAATCACTTGCGACCGGACGGGATTTCCGTCGATGTTGATGCACACTTGTTGTGGGACGAACACAGTCACTGTTAGAGGGAGTAGCACTGGGCGGAGTGGCATTTACTACATGAATTTCCATGGGAGAAGGTTAAGGAGCCTGAGTATTCGTGGTTCGATTACGGCGCGAAACAACGGGCCTGGAATGGTTGTGAGTGTCCGATCGGAGTTTTTTCTGGCAAACACTTTGAACATGTCCTTTTTTATTATAAAAAAAGAAAATAGCCTGGCGTGACAGTCAATTCTCACGCGAATATCTAGTAGCACACCGCGGGCATGACTTTAGCACTGCATTTGCTTGCTTACGTGGCACACGTGGCTGCGCGGACGGGCGCAAGGGCTGTTTACTGTTCCGTGCAGCTCGCCTGGCGGGCCGGTTAATGTGACACATGGCTGGCGAAGTTTCAAATGATTCCTGAGCAAAGTCAAGTGTGTCCTGCCTATCCAATATGTCCAGCACTTGTTGAAGGGAGGGATTGACTAATTTCAAAATCTGTTCCCTGATACGAACATCAGAAACGTTCTGTGCAATTGCATCACGTACCATAGTATCTGAATAAGGGAGGCCACAGTCACACTCAAAAGCACAATCCCTAGGAAGGCCTTGCAAAGTTGCAACCCACTCCCGATTAGTCTGACCGGCCGTACGTTTTGTACGAAAGAATGTATACCTTTTTGCAACTACATTGACAGTTTCTTTGAAATATGCATCTAATGCCATCAAAATTTCGTCGTAGGAAAGAGTTGCTACGTCGCGTCGGGGAAATAACTTCACTATCACATGGTAGGTGGATACACCTACACAAGAAAGCAAAAAAGGCTGCCGCTCGTTACCTTGAATTCTGCAGGCGGCGAGATGGAATCCAAATTAGCGTGACCACTCCGTCCAGCTTTCCAGTGCCGCATAAAAAGGATGAAAAGGTGGTGCAACTGCTTGTTGTGGCTGCGGTAGTGGTTGAGCGGCGGCTGCCGCATCGTTTTGCAGTGCACGTTGACCCTGGACGTGCTGTCCAAGGGCATCCAATAAGGCCTGCGTCTGCTGATTCTGCAAGCGATAAAATTCGGACATTACATCTGGAGATTGTGGTGAAGCCATGAAACAAGTAAATTAGTGCAATATAAAGAAGACCGTTTTTATACTCGTCGCCAACTGTAGTGGACTGACCCGACACCCAATCCACCTTGACTTGTAGCCGAATAGCACGCAGACTGGCGTGAGGTCTGGAACAGTTAAGGGACTTGATAATAGCAAATAAAGTACGTAGTTGCTGGAATAGTTAACTTTAATCCATAATTGGTATACATCGCTCTTGATGATACATGTTTTAGTATCTCAGTATAAACTGGTAATGGCGCCTTGCTAGGTTGTAACAATTGACGTAGCTGAAGGCTATGCTAACTATCGTCTCGGCAAATGAGAGCGTATTTGTCAGTGTAGCTTCGCTAGCAAAGTCGGCTGTACAACTGGGCGAGTGCTAGGAAGTCTCTCTAGACCTGCCGTGTGGCGGCGCTCGGTCTGCAATCACTGACAGTGTCGACACGCGGGTCCGTCGTATACTAGCGGACCGCGGCCGATTTAAAGGCTAC
Source organism: Schistocerca serialis cubense (assembly GCF_023864345.2). NCBI lineage: Eukaryota > Metazoa > Arthropoda > Insecta > Orthoptera > Acrididae > Schistocerca > Schistocerca serialis. The sequence goes on from NC_064643.1 coordinate 160,113,916, forward strand.
CACCTAGCAAGTGTGGTGTCTGGCGGTGACACCACATAAATGCTGTAGTGAAAATTCCAAGATGCGTTCAGCAGTTGAGGACTGTCACCTAAAGCTACATATCGATCTTGGTCTATAGGCCGCACTTTGTCTGACTTTGTGGGAGAAAAGGGTACCGTCGGGTTGCCGATGTCAAACGATTGTGTTATCTTTGCACAAGCCGGCTGCCGAGTGGAAGATAAATGCGAATGCAAACACATGCAACTGGAGGACGACTACGCAGTATTCATCGAAACAGTACTAAAACCCACATCCACTTGCTCATCGAATGAATATGCTTAATCACAAAACATGCAGAATAGCTCACTGCTACTACACAAGCGAAACATTCAAGACTCAGTCATATCTTTATACAAGAATCAAATATACCTCTGTAACAACACTTAGTCATTGAGAATATAATGTATGCATCAACAGATTGACTTGTGTCGATATTGTTACAAGGTTATGTAATAAAATGAATTTCATCTGTTGGTTACAAAATTCAGATTCTTGATTTGACCTTAACGGATTGCTCTTAAACTTACTTTATAATTAAAAACAGGGGTTTAAGGCACGTACACTGACATCTTCCTAGCTTTATGATGTGCAGTATACTGCTGGATGTCTAACAGCTTTGGAGTATAAGTAAAACTAACTTTCTTGGTATGTTTTTCTTTTGTTTCACAATTAATGAATTATTTACTTGAATAAATGCTTCATTTAATAGAATGTTGATGTGATTTCAAGTAAGTTAGAGTACATGACATTAGTAAACGTATTAACACTGAGAAAAGGTATCCGTTTGCAAACTCATATAATAAGAACATGAGTATCTAAGATATCACAGTAACCAACGTGGAAGAAGTACTGAATGAATCAATCCTTTGGGATACGATTCATTTTGCATATCTCATGTGAAACAGAGACCTTGAGGCATGACACATCTTCAGAGTAACCGACTCAAGAATGAACACGAAATGGAAATTTGCCTTGTTTACACCTATGTGAGCCCCTATGTACACGTAGATGATGCGTCAGTGATAATGTAGAACTCCCCCAGTAAGTTATGCACAGAGGGAATGTAATAAGTGGGTTTTCGTTAACGAATCATCCTGACTTTCATAACAAATTCGACAATTATCGGACCGCTAAAGTCAGTTTCACACGATAGCCGCCTTGTCTCATGTTGTGCGGGGCTCAGTGCCACACCACGATGCTGAAGTGTTATGCAACACCGATATCACATGTGATACCGCATGTTACCAACAATAGCCTCTCGAAGAAGGGACTGATAATTCGGCTGCTTTTGTCACATGTTCTTCACCTTCGCTCTATCAGTGGATAAAACATATTACATTCGTTATTTCTCCCACGCATGTATATGGTTTTCGGTAGGAGATGACCGTAGCTGGTGGCAAGCATTAATTTCAGTGGGAATGAACCTGAATGGCATTCCGGTACCCCCCAGGTATTTTTTTAACTCACTGGAACAAGTCGGCTCCAGAGTTTTAAAATAGTACACGAGTATTGAATCTCACCGTGATTATAATTGTCCTTGTGCCGGGAATTATAAGCGACTCACATACACCAGGAATAGCTTCACGTTATTCTTCGCAAAATGGTTGATTCATTATTTCTGGAAACACGTAGACCGAGCAGGTGCAATGGAAACGTTTGAAATTTACGGCTCACAGCAGTTGGAAACATGACGTAATAGCCACGAAGACTATCGACTTGTCCCAATATGTAGTCAGCAAAACTAAGGAGCAAAATGACACTGCAATGGGGACAGACGATAGCAACTGTAGTTTGCATTAAATCTTACTGTTTTATTGTTTGGTAAGGAATTATGCTTTAAAAACCTAAATTTCTCATTGTACGTTTTGTCACAAGTTTTCAAAAATAGAAATTTGTGAATTTCATGGCTGGGAGGAAGGTGGGCAGAGGGTTGTATGGTTGAAGAGGTGCATTCTGGCACCTAAAATTTTAGAAATTAAACAGTAACTGGCGGCAATAAGAACACAACCTGGCGGTCAATAAGTCAGCAGCGCTAAGCTAGCCAGGTGGCACATTAACTGTGTTCATATTTGGGACAGGATAGGAGGTGAAATTTTCCTTTTTGCCTAGCCAGATTCATATTTACCACGGTTTAGTAGAGCTGCTTACAGTAAACGCCGAACTGATTCACCCCACAAGGCATCCACAGCTCATTTGTGTATACATGTGTGGTGTTCATGGAGCCTAGAGCTATTCAAGTCTGCATTCCCTTCCCCATATCCACTCCTTCACATCCTATCTCCTCCCCCTCCTGCCTCTGCCTTTGTCCCACGGTGCTTCCCTTGAGGACGACCCTGCTATTCCCATTCACGTTTTGTCTCATTTTTGCACCCTCCCGTTTTTCCTGGTCCACCTTGATGGCTGACCTCCTAGGTTTTTTCCATAATGTAAGCCATCAGGGTAAGAAGTCCCTCCCTAGCGTCTGCGGTGTAGGTTCCTCTACCATCCTCCTCCCCCCTTCCTTCCCCCTTGTAGCCACGACCCCACTAGGTTACCAGCACGGTAGCCAGCCTGTAGCTCTTCTGTGGCCATCTAGCTGAGCCTCCTGACAAACACAGGTGGAGTGGTTGCTCATCTTCTTGTGGCATCTGAACTCCTAGCAGCCACCGCTGTGCCACACAGGCCTTGCTGCTGCTGGGTGGCGCCCACAGGATGAGCCTCTGATTGGAGTGGATGCTACTAGGGTCAACACTCTGCATATGAATCATGGTACACTGCACTCTTCCTCAGAACAGGAACAGGTTTCTGTCTCATCCTACTCCTGCTTCCTCAGCCTTCCCCTCCTTAGCCCCCACCCGGGAGGTGGATCAGGCCTGCCAGCTTGAGGTAAAATCCCTTTCCCTGTTGCTTGGTTTGTTCCAATACAGCCCCTCAACGTGATAAACTCTCATGGTTTTTTTGATTGGTCTTTAGCTGACATGGTCTCCCCATCTTAGTCAACTAAAGCAGACTTGTTGGTTGCACCTCAATGGTATTCGATGCCTTGGCGACAACAACTGGGGCACAAACTGCTCTGCTCAGCTGTGGCCCTACAAAGCCTTAGTCCAGTCCATTTTAAATCATGGGAGTCTCGCATATGGCTGAGCATCACCTTCGATGTTACAAATGCTGGACTAAACACACCATCGTGGGGTATGGTTGGCAACTGGAGCATTTTATACTGGTCCAAGATCGGCAGCCCAGATCTAGAGTTAACAATCATCACCTGCATCCGGTCTCTTTTTTCGAAACCCCAGCTTTCCCCTCTAATACCTCTTCTCCAGGCCTGCTAACATACACTTCCGTGGTGCATTCCCTATATAGAGCTCTGTATTGACACGTCGCAAGTCAGAAAGATTCTGCTCTGCCTGAAGCTCTCTGCCAGCAATTTTTCTCCATTCTTGGTGAGTTTTGGGATTCATAAATAGTATACACTGATGGCTTTATGTTTCCTTGTCACACTGGCTTTGCTTATATCCATGGGGATTGTAATGAAGGTCCACTCTTGTCTGGATGACTGCACTGTTTTCACTGCACAGTTGGTAGATGCTTCTCGTGTGTTTGAGCGTTTCCATAGCTCCACTGATGAGTTCTTCCTCATCTGTAGCGATTCCTTGACTGGCTTACAGGCTCTTGACCAGTGTTACCCCCACCATCTGTTATTCCTGGCTATTGAGGATTCCCTTTTTCGCTCAAACAATGTGGATGCTCAGTGGTCTTTGTCTAGAGCGCAGGTCAATCTGGGATCCCATGGAGGAACTTTCTGACAGGCTGGTCAAATCGACTACCAGTAAGCTAACTTTTGAAATCGGTATTCCAGTGCTGGACCTTCTATCGGTGTTACACCATCAATTTCTAAGGATTTGGAATATGAAGTTGCATACTCTGACTTCACTGAACAAACTACAAAGGGGACATTGAATTTGTTGAGATCCTCCATGTGGGCCTCTCAAAAGGACTCCATGATCTTTTGCTGGCTCCATATTGGCCATACTTGAGCTGACTCATGGTCATCTCCTCCATCGTGAGGATCTGTCCCACTGTCGTTATGGTGCCCGTTTGACAGTCGTCCACATTCTGTTGTACTGTCCCAACACCTCTGCCTGCAGCAGAGTCTTAATATTCCTGATCTGTACCCCCAGTGTTAGCAGATGATGCCTCAGCAGCTGATCTGGTTTTAAGGTTCATTCCTTTCTAAGGGAGAGAGTCTCAGCCTTGTCAGCCCAATTAGGGGTTGGCTGGCTCTTCAAATGGCTCTGAGCACTATGGGACTTAACATCTATGGTCATCAGTCTAGGGGTTGGCAATGAGCCATGTTGCCACCTCTGTGCCAAACAGTGCCTCAGCAGCTAATCTGGTTTTAAGGTTCATTCCTGAAAGGTTCATTCCTTTCTAAGGGAGAGCGTCTCAGCCTTGTCAGCCCAATTAGGGGTTGGCAATATGCCTTGTTGCCTCCTCTGTGCCAAACAGGAAATTGCTGTCTGAGCTTGTTGGTCTGCCTTACCCCTCGCCCTACCTGTTCTTTCGCTTTTCTTCTTGCTTTTTCTGTCTAACTTGGTCCTCTTCCTCCTTCTTTCCTTCAAGAATGCTAGTGGGAATCTGTAGTTTACTGTTTTACTATATTGCATTTGTTGTATTTTCGCTGCACCACAGTGATGATATGATATTCCACAGCTTGCAGGGGGGCGGGTACGTGGCCTGTCAATATCTAATGGAGTGAAGCAGCAAAATTTTGGCACGTTCCACAGGCGAAGGTTTACTGCTGCCGGTTCTTGAATGATACCTTAAACGAAATGACGAAGTGATATGTATTTGGAAAACTTACAAATGTGCAGGTTAAGTGTCTGCAGCTGGTAACAGTAAGGTAAAAGTGTGAACTCTGAGTCATGCAATAAAAGTATAAAAGTGTTAAAATACGTTGTATGCCGGTGCAAATGCAGAAGTTTTTCTCCAATGAAGAGACACCATATTCTGTGGCTAAGTACACGTAATCAATTTAAATTTTCTTTTTTTTGTGCAAAAAATTTCAAATATGGTACTCATGTCGTAATAATAACCACATTCAATTCTTTTACTGATAACTGTAAAACTAAAGCGTGTGTGAATCCTAAAGACATCAGTCAGTCCTAGAAAAAGAAGTTGCAGCTTCGAAAAGCTTTGTATGTAAACAGAAAAATTTTAAAATTGTTAAAAATGAATTAAGTATCTCAGCTATTGATTTTCCTGCGTCCAGACTTTAGGGATTAATACTGAAAACGTTTATTACAATATGGTTCCTTGAATCCATGGTGAAGATTATAGTTGTATGGCAGTGATTCCCTTATCGGTCTATATCACATGGGGGTCCGTTTCACCAATAAAAAAGGGGGACGTGCATTAGATGTAAATGGCGGACCACAGCGGTCGTTCCTATTTTGGCAGGTCGCAATCAAAATTCAGAATTCTTGTCACAGAGCTGGAACTTGCTGCTGTGTATACGTTGATGTTTGCCTTATCGACTAAGGCAGAGAGTGGAGCAACTACTTTATTTTCGCTCTCCTGCTCGCAACATTCAGTGGCACTGTTAAATATTTTTCCAGATCCGCTCCATAAAAGACTACCCATCCCCTGAGGGATGGACACAGTACCTGGCGCTGTCCGTGAGGGACCAGAAACCGCAATGTCGCTCATGATGCGATGTCTGTGTTCTGCGACACAGAACAACACGGCACAACAATCACTGCGCACTGGCTCCGTACTTATGTTCTGTGCAATACTGCTTATGTTGGTAGCAGCCGAAGGCACACACACACACACACACACACACACACACACACCCACACACACACACACACACACACACACACACACACACACACAAAATGGCCGAAGTCGATCGACTTTTACCAAATTCTGTCGATCGAGAACTAGGGAGGCCTCGTCCATCTCTGTGAATTTTGATTACTATGTCTTATTATATTTACATAATTAGCTTAATTCTTGACCACAGCTAAGTAATGCTAGATACTGCCGAATCCATACATATTACAAAAATGTATGTGTGTACGTATTATGTATGTTTGTGTGTGTGTGTGTGTGTGTGTGTGTGTGTGTGCGTGTGTGTATCTGTGTGTGTGTATATGTGTGTTCAAATGGTTCAGATGGCTCTGAGCACTATGGGACTCAATATCTGAGGTCATCAGTTCCCTGGATCACACACATCCATGCCCGAGGCAGGATTCGGACCTGCGACCGTAGCGGTCGCGCGGTTCCAGACCGAAGCGCCTAGAACCGCTCGGACACAACGTCCTGTCGTGTGTGTGTGCGTGCGCGCGCGCGCGTGTGTGTGTGGCCGTTTGAGTGTATTCGTTCCAAATCTCATCCTAAAGCACTTCACCGATTTCAACCAAACCTCATACACATATCTCTCATTGTCAGGCAAGAACATCTTTCGGTGTATGAACTGCCTATCCTTCACAGTTCAAGAATATGATGTCGTAAACAACGAGATGAGTGAAAAACTGCCGCATCATGCATGCTTCAATTTATTATTTCTGTGCTGCTAACTCTATTCGCAATGAAATTCGCATTCAGCATCCACATACGCCGCTGAATATACCTGCACAAATACATCATTGCACGACACATAGCTCAAGACAGATGACGTCATAAACAATGAGATGGGTCAAAAAATGCCGTTTCATACATGAAGTTTTAATACATACATTCTTTGATACTAAGACACTCCTGCAATCGAGTGAATGTAAGCAAATCCCTGACATGTGACTAAGCTTTTGACAGCTTTCAACAGCGAAGCCCAAACAACTGTAGGGGAAAACAATGACCGTCTATAGCGCTATGAAAAGGCGTTGCCACAGAGACGTTTAGGAAATCGCGTTGTAGAGACACGAAGCATCAGTACTTATATATTTGCACATTATGCATATGGTTTTGTACGATCGTTTCACAATTTCACTAAAACATGTAAATGAAAATTTCCTATCTGGCTGTCAATAGGCTTATATTTGGAATGATTTCTCTCACTTTTTCAGACTGGTTTAGAATTTTTAGATGCGAAGGATACAGTTGTAAAAGAAACTTTAATCAAGTGGAAATCAGACATTGTTTACTTAACGAATTTGTTTACTAAATTGAATGCGGTTAGCTTACAGTTACAAGGTGAGTAAATCTGATAAAAACAAAATCAATCGTTTCACCTGTTTTTGCGAGTTAAACTAATCAAACAAAACTTTGGATGGTAAGTATTTTCCCACTTTTTACAGACAGACTTCAGATACGATGACGCTTCTACGTAGTTTCAACATTTAAACGACCTTCACACAGACTTTGAAACTAGCTTACAGAACGTTTTCACTATGGATATACAGTATCACTGTCGATTACAAATCCGTACAGAGATAATGATGAAGTTTTGTAACTCATATTACAATAAGAAGTTATCGGAGTAACCACTAACGAGAACTTAAGGTACAGGTTAGAAAAGGGGGTATAAGAAATTCTGGCTGCAGAGAGACAAACATGTGACTTACCCTGTATTATGGACTATCGCGAGAAAGTTTTTGGTAGGTAACGGGAAAAAATTACTGATGGAGGAGATCTGATACTAAATCCAGCTAAATTGAAGGCAAATATTGAATTTTTTTAAAAATAAAGCGTTAGGCTCACGCTGCCATTAAAGACATTTATGTATTAATTGTACTAGATTTTCATAAATTGTCGTATAAATTAATAAATATGTAAAACTTAAACTTTTTTAAGTTTTCGACTCATGATGTTACAGTGAAAGGAAAGTGAATAGTACTGTTTTACAAGTCAAAAACACATCTGAAGTTGATTAATTTGTTGTTGTTGTTGTGGTCTTCAGTCCACAAACTGGTTTGATGCCGCTCTCCATGCTACTCTATTCTGTGTAAGCTTCTTCACCTCCCAGTACCAACTGCAACCTACATCCTTCTGAATCTGTTTAGTGTATTCATCTCTTGGTCTCCCTCTACGATTTTTACCCTCCACGCTGCCCTCCAATACTAAACTGGTGATCACTTGATGCCTCAGAATATGTTCTACCACCGATCATTTCTTCTAGCCAAGTTGTGCCACAAATTTCTCTTCTCCCTAATTCTATTCAATACCTCCTCATTAAATATGTGATCTACCCATTTAATCTTCAGCATTCTTCTGTAGCACCACATTTCGAAAGCATCTATTCTCTTCTTTTACAAACTAGTTATCGTCCATGTTTCACTACCATACATGGCTACGCTGCGTACAAATACTTTCAGAAACGACTTCCTGACACTTAAGCCTATACTCGATGTTAACAAATTTCTCTTCTTCAGAAACGCTTTCCTTGCCATTGCCAGTCTACATTTTATATCCTCTCTAGTTCGACCATCATAAGTTATTTTGCTCTCCAATTAGCAAAACTCCTTTACTACTTTAAGTGTCTCATTTCCTAATCTAATTCCCTCAGCATCACCCGATTTAATTCGACTACATTCCATTATCCTCGTTTTGCTTTTGTTGATGTTCATCTTATATCCTTTCAGGACGCTGTCCATTCCGTTCAACTGCTCTTCTTTGCTGTCTCTGACAGAATTACAGTGTCATCGGCGAACCTCAAAGTTTTTATTTCTTGTGCATGGGCTTTAATTCCTACTCCGAATTTTTCTTTTGTTTCCTTTACTGCTTGCTCAATATACATATTGAATAACATCGGGGATAGGCTACAACCCTGTCTCACTCCCTTCCCAACCACTGCTTCCCATTCATGCCCCTCGATTCTTATAACTGCCATCTGGTTAGTTTGTAGAAATTCGGTATACTGAAACACGGCGAGCTACACAAAACAGAAGAAAGTGGCACATGGTTTATGAAAGAAAGAAATATGTTGGGTTTGTTATTGTTGTGGTCTTCAGTCCTGAGACTGGTTTGATGCAGCTCTCCATGCTACTCTGTCCTGTGCAAGCTTCTTCATCTCCCAGTACCTACTGCAACATACATCCTTCTGAATCTGCTTGGTGTATTCCTCTCTTGGTCTCCCTCTACGATTTTTACCCTCCACGCTGCCCTCCAATGCTAAATTTGTGATCCCTTGATGCCTCAGAACATGTCCTACCAATCGATCCCTTCTTCTAGTCAAGTTGAGCCACAAACTTCTCTTCTCCCCAATCCTATTCAATACCTCCTCATTAGTTATGTGATCCATCCATCTAATCTTCAGCATTCTTCTGTAGCACCACATTTCGAAAGCTTCTATTCTCTTCTTGTCCAAACTAGTTATCGTCCATGTTTCACTTCCATACATGGCTACACTCCATACAAATACTTTCAGAAATGACTTCCTGACACTTAAATCTATACTCGATGTTAACAAATTTCTCTTCTTCAAAAACGCTTTCCTTGCCATTGCCAGTCTATATTTTATATCCTCTCTACTTCGACAATCATCAGTTATTTTGCTCCCCAAATAGCAAAACTCCTTTACTACCTTAAGTGTCTCATTTCCTAATCTAATTCCCTCAGCATCACCCGACTTAATTCGGCTACATTCCATTATCCTCGTTTTGCTTTTGTTGATGTTCATCTTATATCCTCCTTTCAAGACACTGTCCATTCCGTTCAACTGGTCTTCCAAGTCCTTTGCTGTCTCTGACAGAATTACAATGTCATCGGCGAACCTCAAGGTTTTTATTTCTTCTCCATCGATTTTAATACCTACTCCGAATTTTTCTTTTGTTTCCTTCACTGCTTGCTCAATATACAGATTGAATAACATCGGGGAGACGCTACAGCACTGTCGCACTACCTTCCCATCCACTTCTTCCCTTTCATGCCCCTCAACTATTATAACTGCCATTTAATTTCTCTACAAATTGTAAATAGCCTTTCGTTCCTTGTATTTTACCCCTGCCTCCTTCAGAATCTGAAAGAGAGTATTCCAGTCAACATTGTCAAAAGCTTTCTCTAAGTCTACAAATGCTAAAAAGGTAGGATTGCCTTTCCTTAATCTAGCTTCCAAGATAAGTCGTAGGGTCAGTATTGCCTCACGTGTTCCAATATTTCTACGGAATCCAAACTGATCTTCCCCGAGGTCGGCTTCTACTAGTTTTTCCATTCGTCTGTAAAGAATTCGCGTTAGTATTTTGCAGCCGTGACTTATTAAACTGATAGTTCGGTAGTTTTCATATCTGTCAACACCTGCTCTCTTTGGGATTGGAATTATTATATTCTTCTTGAAGTCTGATGGTATTTCGCCTGTCTCACACATCTTGCTCACCAGTTGGTAGAGTTTTGTCAAGACTAGCTCTCCCAAGGCTTTCAGTAGCTCTAATGGAATGTTATCTACTCCCGGGGCCTTGTTTCGACTCAGGTCTTTCAGTGCTCTGTCAAACTCTTCACACAGTATCATATGTCCCATTTTATCTTCATCTACATCCTCTTCCATTTTCATAATATTGTCCTCAAATACATCACCCTTGTATAGACCCCCTATATACTCCTTCGACCTTTCTGCTTTCCCTTCTTTGCTTAGATCTGGGTTCCCATCTGAGCTGTTGATATTCATACAAGTGGTTCTCTTTTCTCCAAAGGTCTCTTTAATTTTCCTGTAGGCGGTATCTATCTTACCACTAGTGAGATAAGCCTCTACATCCTTACATTTGTCCTCTAGCCATCCCTGCTTAGCCATTTTGCACTTCCTGTCGATCTCATTTCTGAGACGTTTGTATTCCTTTTTGACTGCTTCATTTACTGCATTTTTATGTTTTCTCCTTTCATCAATTAAATTCAATATTTCTTCTGTTACCCAAGGATTTCTACTAGCCCTCGTCTTTTTACCTAATTGATCCTCTGCTGCCTTCACTACTTCATCCCTCAAAGCTACCAATTCTTCTTCTACTGTATATCTTTCCCCCATTCCTGTCAATTGTTCCCTTATGCTCTCCCTGAAACTCTGTACAACCTCTAGTTTACACAGTTTATCCAGGTTCCATCTCCTTAAATGCCCACCTCTTTGCAGTTTCTTCAGTTTTAATGTCTTCAGTTTTAATGTTGGGGTATCCATCCTAAAAATTGTCAATCAAAATTAAGGCTTATTCGCTTGTTTAGTAGTTAGCACAACCACTTGGATAAATTCATTACAAAATGATCGACTACTGAAGTGAGATGAAATACAGAGTGTCATCGTCTTGTCACCTCCACTAGTTGGTAAACATATTACTGACTTGATTCCAGTATTTGAGGAGCGCAGCGAAAGAAAAGTAACCAACAGTTAAGTGTTTATCTACGCACCGTTTTTCTTACACGTTAGCATGCCACACGGCAGAGATAAATAATACGGAATGTTATGCTAAAAACAAATGTAAATGCCGTTTGGCTAGGGCCTCCCTCTGGCTAGACCGTTCGCCTGGTGCAAGTCTTTCGAGATGACGCCACTTCGGCGACTTGCGTATCGAAGGGGATGAAATAATGATGATGACAATGACAACACAACACCCAGTCCCTGAGCGGAGAAAATCTCCGACCCAGCCGGAAATCTAACCCGGGCCGTTAGGCATGACATTCCGTCGCGCTGACCACTCAGCGGAGAATGTCATGCTAACACGCACGGATAAGCGGTCGCCAAGCTTGCCACAGAGATGTGCGCTGGTTATGGTTTCCTCAAGTTTCTGTGTTCCTCCGTGAGACGTGCGGCCAGTACATCAGCGACTACAACGATACTAACAATATTAGTAATTTGAAGGATGATATAGTCATCAGAAAAGAAGCTTTGTAAAAGCAACAGAACAAATCAAGATACTAAAAGGAATTGCAGAACAAACTGGTTCGTAAACTCGTTTAGATGAAATTGGATATAATGCGAAATGTCAAGGACAAAAGAATACAATTAGGCAACAGATATGAAACGACAAGCAAGTGAATAGTTTTCAATATCTGAGTGAGTGAATTACATCCAACGGACTGGATGAAGAACTCTTGTAATAATCACAGAAATGGAAACAGGTTTCTAACCAACATGAAACATTTACTACAAGAAGTGCCTTCCACGAATACAAAAAAATTTTTTTGGCCACATCTCTGTCGTTCAAACCAGAGTAACCATACTGCGGTTCTTTTTGATGGCATAAACAAAAATAGACAACTTTAATCTTTAACAAATTATCATGTAGTGAGAGAAGCAGCAACAGGAATCCTAAGTGGTATCAAAAATGGAAATAGATTCAGCGAGAAATGGCCGGGATTTGCTGAGTATTTCGATATTCTCGCAAGAAAAGTACAACAAACAAACACAACATGAAAAATGTGGTGTCACCGCCAGATACCACACTTGCTACGTGGTAGCCTTTAAATCGGCCGCGGTCCGTTAGTGTACGTCGGACCCGCGTGTCGCCACTATCAGTGATTGCAGACCGAGCGCCGCCACACGGCAGGTCTAGAGAGACGTACAGTATTCCAGAAGCTACGTACTTTTCTTTATAGCATTCAGTATAGAAATTGAGATTCTATTAATGTATGTTCTACAAATCTGGATTAAAGTTAAGTATTCCAGAAGCTACGTACTTTTCTTTATAGCATTCATTACGTATCCTGTTTCAGACCTCACGCCGGCCTGCGTGAGTTTAAGCGCGTGCCTTTTGGCTTCCTCTCATTGTGTATAGGCTGCCTTGTCTAGACACAACACTTCCAATGTGCGTTGACCGCGATGTCGCCCAACACGGATGCGACCATCATGATGTCGTAAACAGAAACTGGATTCATCGGAAAAAGTGACGTTTTGCCATTCGTGAACCCAGGTTCGTGGTTGAGTACACCATCGGAGGTGCTCCTGTCTGTGATGCAGCGTCAAGGGTAACAGCAGCCATGATCTCCTTGGGATCCAGCACGGCGTTCCGTATTACCCTCCTTAACCCACCGATTCCATATTCTGCCTACAGTCATTGGATCTCGACCAACGCGAGCAGCAATGTCGCGATACGATAAACCGCAATCGCGATAGGCTACAATCCGGCCTTTGTCAAAGTCGGAAACGTGACGATACGCATTTCTCCACCTTACACGAGGCATCACAACAACGTTTCACTAGGCAACGCCGTTCAACTGCTGTTTTTGTATGAGAAATCGTTTGGAAACTTTCCTCATGTCGGCACGTTGTAAGTGTCGCCACCGGTGCCAACCTTGTTTGAATGCTTTCAAAAGCCAATCATTTGCATATCACAGCATCTTCTTCCTGTCGGTTAAATTTTGCGTCTGTAGCACGTCATCGTCATGGTGTAGCAATTTTAACGGCCAGTAGTAACGTCGTAGTTCCAGGACAGCACCAAAATATGACAAAGAAGCACCAGCTTTGTCCAAGTTTCGTATTTTTATACTACTTTACCAGTTATTTATGACTCGCTGTATTTAAACTTTGTAACCTGTTGAACTAAAGTAATGACGACACGATGCGCAAGTCGGCGAAGAGACGCCAAATAAACAGACTTGCACTCAGTGGCCCAATATGCGATGTCTCATTGTCAATAATGCCATACGATCATTTCGTTTCATTGTTTCGAACTTCAAGTGATGTGGTTAGTCATGTCTCGTAGTATCGCTTAGTTACTGAGTGGTGATGATAGTACTTTTCTTGCAGAAAATTACTGAAATGTGAAAGTGAAATACAACACAGAGATTAACATATTCTCATCTTACGAAGACCGCTAAGTGTAGATTACGTTAAAACAGTTTTCACTTATCCAAGCGTTCCTAATAAGCTGAATGTGGCAGCGAGTAAGTCGTTATCTATTAGATAAAAGTTATGAACATGGCAATGGAACGACAGAACCTGACGGAAATAGCTACTGCTACAACCGTTAACTAATTGACCTCGAGACAGAACAATACCGCTCAACTAGAGCATGGTTTTGTAGAGGCTGAAGAACAGAAGACGGCCGTCAGATAATCATTGTGTCGCACACAGAGGGTGTTGTAAGACATTGCAGACAATGAGATAGTGTTGTCAGCGTGACGTGACGGTTTTCACGCAGCTTAATGTGTCCGGTTCACGGTTATCATTTGCTTCGTAACGCTGACTTTGTCCTGTCCCTTAGTGAGTGGTAAATTCTCAGCTAAAAAACAAAGTAGTGTGGCTGAAGCAGTGCTTAAACACGCCGGACGCGTCTTTGGGGGTAGACCGGTCAAATCTCCGTCCGGTCGTCCAGAAGTAGACTTTCTTAAAACGCTTATGGTGAATGATAGGATGGTTCATTTGAAAAGGCAAGGCTGAATTTTTCCCCATCACTCCCCAGCGACAGTTCGGGATCCATCTCTAATGACCCTCACGTTCATCGACATTGGCAACTAGGGGAGATGCGTCTGTAGAATTTTTATTTTTTATTTTTGTTGTGGACTGAAAATTCATGACGTAAAGATCGCATAAGAAATCCTCTTTATCAGGATGGATTACAATTTTTTGCTGAAAATCTAGGCGTTCTTACGAATAAGATGTAACACAGATTTCTTCACATGCTAGCAACATACAACAGCTTATAAAGGTTTACACAGTATTGTAGCAGGCTCAAGACTATATACAGGAATTAATTACACAACACATCTCATAAAACAGTCTTGATTAGTGTTGGTCCCATTACGGTTTCACAAATCGTTAAAATCTTTCTATCCACACATGGCGTAATTAAAGACAGCTATTCATCGTTCGTGGCCAGTCTAACTAAACGATGTTCACCAAACTGAAAATATACTTCAATATAGAGTAGAGACAGTGAAAATAAAGTAATATTTGCATCAGGAACTATCCACTAAAATTACTAAATGTAAAATTATCGTCTCATGCCATCAAAATTTAATAACTGACAAAAGGATTAGACGCAGAGTAACTGAACTTCATAACATAGTTCGAAAATTGAAATACCCCGCAGGAAACCACTGACTGCTCCAAAGCTAACAGACCTTAAATCTATACTTTGTCTAATTCCTTTAATATACCATTAATTTTATAATAGTTTACCGAGCATCAGCCAAGAAGCAGGAGAATCTAAAAATGGTTCAAATGGCTCTGAGCACTATGCGACTTAACTTCTGCGGTCATCAGTCGCCTAGAACTTAGAACTAATTAAATCTACCTAACCTAAGGACATCACACACATCCATGCCCGAGGCAGGATTCGAGCCTGCGACCCTAGCGGTCGCTCGGCTCCAGACTGTAGCGCCTAGAACCGCACGGCCACTCCGGCCGGCCGGGAGACTCTAGTGAAGATGACTATGTGGATGGAGTGTAAGACCATGTTTAAGGAATACTTCTAAATAATACTCATTGCATGTAAATAAATTACTATTGGTTAGAAACGTTTAAAAATCAATATATTCTGAAGATTTTGTGATTACTTAAGCCTGTTAAAGTCTAGCATTAAGACAGTTCTGTAAGAAAACAAATAACTTTAAAAATATGTACCAAATTCTGTTTATGAACTCCAATAACAAAATTATTTGTAATTAATTACTTGTGCTTCATGTCTGAAAAAGCTGCGCAAACATCAGCAGTTGCCATTCTCTTGATGCAGCTGCAGCGAATGGTACATTTGCACGTAATCTCTTTCCCTATATCTTGAGCTGTCCGAAAATTCTTTCTGTCGCACTTCCCTGGCCTTAGCTCTTAGCTCTTTTTATGGAATCCACAGCTGAGATCGGAAAATGAATCATTTCGCAGTTGTCAGTGGCCTCTCTGGCCAAAACAGCATCCGTTACGTGTTCCTTACAGTTTCAGTGTGCCCTGTCTCGGCAGAGGTTGACCTCCTCTGCAAAAACGTTGGCGGGACCCATAGACCATACGCAGAAGCGTGTTCACGTCTTACGCAGTACGAATGTTTATCAAGTAATAAAATAATTTATAATCGGACGAACAAGGAAATAGTTAATAAAATTCATATTATTCTATTGGAAGAAAGGTAGTATGTTTAAAGTTTGACGTTTCGTCAACGACAAGGTCATTAGAAGCAGAGCACAAGTACGGACTGGGGAAAGATGGGAAGGAAATTATATGTACATTTGCCTTTGCCGATTTAGGGAAATCTCGGGAAACTGACGCATGGGCGGGGTGTGAACCACTGTGCTCCAGAAAGCGAGTCCACTGATCTCAGCACCGTCTCTCTCCATACTGGGATAAAGAAGAACAATACCTGTTACGGATCTCATTTCAACAGGTATGAGATACGAAGTCTAGTGTTTACGTAAATACCTAAACAGTAGGCAACATGTTGGTACAAATCATTCTATGGTTTCTCAAACCATTTGCCTTTAAAATTTTTATACTTTTTCTTGTGTTCGATCCAGTTCGGGAACCATGCTGTCTACTTTAATGTTGGTGCTACAGATACATGGTTTTGAAAGGATCAACAACTCCTTGAGGGGATGATAGTAACACACATTTTTGTCTAAAAAAGGGAAAAATAATAAGTCTTTAGTCAGGTGAATACCGACAATGTCATAAATTCTATGTTTTTAAGCGCCGAATTATCGATTGCTTGATGTGCCATGTGACAGTCTGTCAATGTGATCGAGAAGAATGATGCGACCTTTTCGGTTGTTTTTCCTGGTTTCATCTATGGCTAGAAAGATGTACAACACCATTCACCATGTTCAGTTCTCCGAGTCTCCAAGGCAATGGTCGTTACACGTCCCGTGTAACCATAGAAGCAAGTGAACTTGTGAATGCTTCACAAATGAAACACATACCGCCAAACAGTCATACATCTCATCGATACATAGTAGGTGTTAAGGCCATGAAGCCACAAGTGAAGTTCCCAGCTTGCAATGCTTCTGATTTTCCATTAGTGTACGTCATGTACTGAGTAGTGATTGTGAAGAATCTGAGTGTAATAGTGATGACAACTAGTTTTTGCTTTCAGTAGATAAAGAACACTGAAAGAAGGGCAATTAACAACTGAATCTAAAGAGTTTGAGCGAAGGACTATAGACGTTGTCATGGGACTGTAGATGAAACGTGGATTCATCATTGTGTGCCGGAGACCAATCCACAGTCGCAAAAAGGGACTAGAGATGCTGAAAAGTCCTGGAGTAGAGTGTATACCTCTTAGTTGTAAGGCAAGAGCGATCAGGGCTGTGTCTGGCCTCAAGGGGTTACATCATGAACAATAGGGGTACACCTGCAGCGCAGCTGAATCGAGAGTGTTAAGATAAAATAGCAGTGCACACACAATAAGATCCCAGACAGTTAAAGAACATTAATCGGTGAGTCCAATAATGTTCTTGGATAGATTCAGAGACCCCCCGATAGACACACAATAGTGATCAACATAAGGAATGGGTAAATAGGTGAGTAACAGGACCACATAGAATAAATTCACCGAAGAAACTTTGCGGATCACGCTGTTGTTACGCTATTCATCAAGAACGAACGGGTCATTATGTGGAAGGAAGTTGTATGACATACAGCACCATTAAACAATCATTAACATGATTTCGTTTTGCATCCAAAGTAGAAAAAATTTAGTGAGATTTCGTATTAAATTTTTCGTCTCTATTGACTTTGTTGACAACGGGACATTAAACAGTATTTTTTTGCTTTACATCACTTCAATTGAAATTTTACGTTTCTTGGTCCCTGTAAAGGGAACTGAGATTCAGTTCCACCACACCTACACGCTTTGCTTTCATTGTCTCTGATATCCACGGTCTGTGAACTCTAAGCATTGGTTACGAGTGATTCCATTTCTGTCTTCGAATACAGATAGGCTCCATACATGCTAACATAGTTTGTGACATCCGTCTTCTACATCTACATACATACTCTGCAAGCCACCGTATGGCGGAGGTTACTCTGCGCCAGAACTCGTCGTTTCATTTCCTGTCCCATTTGCAGACAAAGCGAGGGAAAAACGACTATCTACATACCTCCGTATGAGCTCTAATGTCTCGTATCTTATTTCGTGGTCCCAAAGCCAAATGTATGTGGGCGGTAATACACTGAAGAGCCAAAGAAACTGCTACACCTACATAATATAGTGTAGGACCCCCGCGAGCACGTAGAAGTGCCGCAACACGACGTGGCATGAACTCGACTAATGTCTGAAATAATGCTGGAGGGAACTGACACAATGAATCCTGCCGGGCTGTCCATAAATCCGTAAGATTACGAGTGGGTGAATCACGTTCCAAGGCCTCCCAGGTATGCTCAATAATGTTCATGTCTGGAGAGTTTGGTGGCCAGCGGACTTGTTTACACTCAGAAGAGTGTATCTGGAACCACTCCGTAGCAATTCTGGACGTGCGAGGTGTCGCATTGCCCTGCTGGAATTGCCCAAGTCTGTCGGAATGCACAATGAACATGAATGGATGCAAAAGATCAGGCAGGATGCTTACGTACGTGTCACCTCTCAGAGTCGTATCTAGACGTATCACGGGTCTTGTATCACTCCAACTGCACACAGTTACAGAGCCTCCACCAGCTTGACCAGTTCCCTGCTGACATGCAGGGTCCGTGAATTCATGAGGTTATCTCCATACCCGTACGCGTCTATCTGCTCGATAGAATTTGAAACGGGACCCGCACAACAACAACAGGTTTCCAGCCATCAGCAGTCCAAATTGGGTGTGGACAGGCCTGGGCGAGGCGTGAAACTTTGTGTTGTGCTGTCATCAAGGGTACCATAGTGGCTCTTCGGCTCTGAAAGCCCATGTCGATGACGTTTCGTTGAATGGTTCGCACGCTGACACTTGTTGACGACCCAGGATTGAAATCTGCAGCAATTTGCGGAAGGATTGCACTTCTGTCACACTGAACGATTCTCTTCAGTCGTCTTTTTCCGGCTGCAGCGATGGCGGAGATTGGATGTGTTACCGGATTCCTGATATTCACTGTATTCTCGTGAAATGGTCGAACGGAAAAATCCCCACTTCATCGCTACCTCGGAGATGTTGTGTCCCATCGTTCGTGCGCCGACTATAACAGTTCAAACTCACTTAAATCTTGATAACCTGCCATTGTAGCAGCAATAAGCGATCTAAAAACTGCGCCAAACACTTGTTGTCTTATATAGGCGTCGCCGACCGCAGTACCGTATTCTGCTCGTTTACATATCTCTGTATTTCAATACGCATGTCTATACCAGTTTCTTTGAGCCTTCAGTGTATGATTATTCTGAAGTCAGCTAGAAATGCCAGTTCTCTACACTTTCTCATTGGTGTTCTACAAAATGAATATCTTCTTTCCTCCAGGGATTCTCACTTTAGCTCCCAAAGCATGTACGTAACACTTGCATGCTGATCGAACCTACTGGCAACAAATATAGCAGCTCGCCTCTGAACTGCTTCGATGACTTCTTTCAGTCCGACCTTGTGCAGATTCCAAATACTCGAGCAGTACTCGAGAATAGGTCGCACTAGCGTCCTATATGCTGACTCTACAGATGAACCACGCTTTCCTAAAATTCTCCCAATAAACCGAAGTCGACCAGTCACCTTCCCTACAACGAACCTCACATGCTCGTTCCATTTCATATCGCTTCACAACGTTACGCCCAGATATTTGAACGATGTCACTGTGTCAAACAGGACACTAATAATGCTGTACCCGAACATTACGGGTTTGTTTTTCTTACTTATCCTCATTAACTTACATTGTTCTACATTAAGAGCCAGCTGACATACATCACACCAACAGAAATTTTGACTAGGTCCTGTTGTATCAACCTACAGTCACTTATCTTCGACACGTTGCTGAACACCACAGCATCATTAGCGAACAACAGCAGGTTGCTGCCCACACTATCTGCCAGATCACTTACGTATATAGAAAATAGCAGGAGTCCCTGGGGCACTCCTGGTGTGATCCCTGTCTCGGATGATCACTCGCCATCGAGGGGAACATACTGGGTTGTATTACTTAAGAAGTCTTCGAGCCAGTTAACAGTTTGCAGAGGGTTGTGTGTCGAATGCTTTCCGGAAATCTAGAAAAAAGGAATGAGCCTGTAGCCCATCATCCGTAGGTCGCAGTATATCATGTGAGAAAAGGACCAGTTGGGTTTAAGATCAGCTGTGCTTTCTAAACACGTGCTGATTCGTGAAAATGAGCTTTTCGGTCTCCAGGAAATTTATTATATTCGAACTGAGAATATGCTCTAGAATTCTACAGCAAAGCGATGTTAAGAATATTGGTCTGTAATTTTGCGGATCCGTTCTCTTATCCTTCTTATATATAGGGGTCACCTGCGCTTTCTTCTAGTTGCTTGGCACTTTGCGCTAGTGGTGAGATTCGCGATAAATGTAAAATAAGTAAGACATGGAGTACTCTTTGTAAAACAGAATTACAATTCCATTCAGACCTGGCAACGTATTTGTTTTCAACTCTTTGGTTCAAAATGGTTCAAATGGCTCTGAGCACTATGGGACTTAACATCTGAGGTCATCAGTCCCCTAGAACTTAGAACCACTTAAACTTAACTAACCTAAGGACATCACACACATCCATGCCAGAGGCAGGTTTTGAACCTGCGACCGTAGCAGTCGCGCGGTTCCGGACTGAGGCACCTAGACCCCTCGGCCACCGCGGCCGGCTTCAACTCTTTGGTTTGTTTCTCAACGCCAGGGATGCTCATTGTTATGTCATCCATACAGGAATCAGTGCGATGGTCAAACGACTGTACGTTAGTACGATTCTCCTGAGTGAACGATTTCTTAAACGTGGAATTTCAAACTCTAGGCTTCCGTTTGCTGTCTTTTACCATCAAACCAGACTGGTCAACGAGTAACTGAGTTGGAGCCTTAGAACCGCTTAGCAATTTTACGTAGGACCATAATTTTTTTGGGTTCTCCGCCATATCTTTAGCCATGGTATGACATGGTAGCTGTTGTATGCCTCGCGCATAGATCTTTTCACAGACGCACGAATCTCTACTAATCTTTGCCTGTCGTTATTTGCGCGTTCTCATTTGAATCGAGAGTGCAACAACCTTCGACTTCTCATTATTTTTTGGATTTCGTTATTAAACTACGGTGGGTTTTTTGTGTCCGTAATCCACTTACTAGGCACATACCAGTCCAGAGTACGATTTACAATCTGTTTAAACTTTGTGTAATGCTTTTGGCGTTACATCCATCACATTTGGCTCCAAGTAGCTCTTGTTAGAGCAATTGAGAAGGCTGCAGTGAGTTGATGACGTAATGTGGTGTGAGTTACGGATAACACATGGTTTGTTCGGTACGGGTATCGTGAGAAAGAGCACCTAAATTGTGGTCCTTCTCCGCGATTGGCTCCCGCGTTCGGAAGCTGCGCGCCAAAATGGTAATATTTTATTATTAGTATTAGACAAATTACACAGCGCATTTACGTGCATTTCTTATTTAAATCACCTCTCAATAGTGTCGTATCATTCCATTATTTCACAGATATTAAGAACCAACAGAATAATAAACAACTGCTTAACGAAAAGGCAGACGAAGCACTTTGGTGATCTTCAGTTCGCGTCTAACTGGGACGACAGGCGAAGTGGTTCGGCAGTAAGATCAGAGCGGGTTCGACAGACATGTTGTCTGCCGCGATCGGTGTTAGTTAAGACTTTATTAGCACTGTATGGTAATTTGTATAGTTGAGACATTGTGACAGTAATTACGGAGATACGCAATTCATTAATTTATTGAAAAAAGAAATTATTTGTGACTAAGGTAGAATGTAATTGTGCAGTTTCACGTGTTCCGCTGATAAAAAGCGAGTGGCATACCATACAAACAAATGTATTGGAAATGTAATCATTTCTGAAATAACAGTTCCTCTCTAAGAGTTTCTTATAGCCTTAAAATGACGGATTCACGACTTGCGTGCTGTTTTCTGTGCAGGGGACAACAACTAGAAGACTCAAGGTTGGTGAACATTTATTAGAAATTACGCATTCCACTCAGGGCAGTGTGATATTCTCCATGTAATACAGTGATATTCACTGATATTCAGTGCTTTTATCAATATGATCACTCCAGGGATAAGTTCTTCGCCTCTGCTCTTCAATATTTACAAATCTGACTTACCAAACACCCACTCTAAAAGTTCATTTACGCTGACGACACATGTTTAATTAGCCAATAAGTCGACTTCGAAACATTATAGATTACTCTTGAAAACGAACTGAAGAAGATGGATGAATATTTCCAAGTATGGCGACTAAAATCTAACGCCATGAACACAGAGACAGCCTGCTTCTACCTAAACAACAATCAGGCACACTATGCACCCAGAATCGCTTTCACAAACCAAATATTGAGATAAACCCTCAACCAAAATACCTGAAAGTAACGCTTGACCGCACTCTCGCCTTCAGAGCCCAAAATACAGAATTCAAAATAAAAACTAGAAATTACGTAATCCAAACAACGACAGGAAATTGCAAGAGCATACTCAGTAGTTGGAGAGACTGTCACGGCAGTATCTACCCATATTCACAACATAGTCAAAGTTGTGGTAGTTCTCGTTTGAAATAAGACGTCATTCAATTTAAGAAACGGATTTATGGACTCTATTACCAGGATGGAATACAACACACATTTAATTTTCAACCTAATCCCCCTTAGGTCCTAAGTATTTATGCCAGTGCTGGACAAGCTTCTTAGTTCCAGGTGCAAACAATTCTTGGTGGCAAGTGCATAACCAGTTATGCACTGCTGCCTAGACATCCTCATCATCAGCGAACCTTGAGCCACTAAAAGCTTTATCCAGTGGCTTAATAATGTAATAATATAGAGGAGTAATTTCCGGTGCATAAGGGGGCTGCGCTAAGCAGATGAACATCTGTGCTCCTTTCACACACCGATGTGCCTTCCTTTCATTTCTGATGTCAAATGTTTTAAAACTCATCTAGTACATACTTTTTTGAACATCAGTACGACATGGAGAATATAGTGGACTAATCTGACACTAATGTTCATCGTTTCTGCAATATCGTTCATCATACGCCTGTTTTCCCGTATCATCTCATCAACTCTCGCAATCATGTTCTCTGTGACTCCACAGACACAGCGTCCTGAATGGTAGGAATCTTGAGCAGGTGTTACAGGTCTTTTGAAATGATATGCCCACTCGAACACTTGTGTTCGACTTAAACTACTTTCATTCTACTGCACTACTACCCGACGCTGAATGCCGAGTGGTTTCAACCCATCATCTAAAAGAAATCTAACGACGCCACGCTGCTCCATGTTGGGAGATATGTACAAGGGTGCTGCCATCTTGTTTCAGTGATTCCCAGCATCCAGTTCGCGAGGCAAGAGCGCCAGCTCCACTTGACAATAGTGCTAGTTCTAGGACAGCACCAAAATAAACAAAGAAGTACAGACTTTGTAGAAGTTTTGTATTTTTATACAGCTCTTCCAGTCACTTACTGAGGGGACAGTGCACTTAAGAGCAATCACTGGAAGTCAGGGATTAAATTACGTTATCTGAACACTCATAGACGCCTTACAACAAATGATCTACGTCCATCATCTTAAAATGAAACAGTACAACATAGCGGTACTTCCTGAATCACTGTATGAAGTAGGAAGAACAGAAATTAGCGTATATGAAATTATACATACTGTGAAAAAGGAATGAAAAATCGTTACAATTTTCGGACCAACAAAGAGGGGAGGAAATGGCATGAAGGGAAAATCATAGGAAGGTATCAGAAATATTGAAGCACAAAGGCAGAATCTGGGACTCGTTCGGGGAAGGAAGAATCAAATTTTACTTGCACATTCAGAGCTTGACAGCTAAGAGATACAGAAGAAAAATTTTCCAGGTTGTTCATTCACGCAGGGGAGCAACAAAGTGAATAAACGAAACTTAATATAACATTTGACAAGCAGGCACGATAACACATGACGTAGAAGATGTTGCGGACTAGCATCTTTCCTAGTAATGGACCCTTTGCTATTTTTAATCGACAACTAAATTATTGTCAAGTTACATCTGCGGCTAAAATGATTACGTTTCTGAAAGACAGCCGTCTTCTGTTGTTGCGATTCATGTTACTCAAAATAATACAAAGGGAATCGAAAATCGATTACCTCGCTGTATTTAAATTTTGTAACCTGTAGACACGATGCACAGGTCGCCGAAGTGACGTGAAATAAAAAGACCTGCACTCGCCTGCTCAGTAGGCGGTGTCTACCCGCCAATAATGACATACGATCATTTCGTTTCATTGATTCGATCTTCAAGTGATGTGCTTTGTCATTTCTTGTAGTATCGCTTATTACTGAGTGGTGATGATAAGTAGTTTTCTTGTAGGAAGACAGTGAAATGTGATAGTGAAATGCAACATTAAGATTAAAATATTCTGTTCTTAGTACGACTGCTAACTCTAGCTTTCGTTAAAACGGTTTTCACTTAGCCAAGAGTTCCTGATATGCTGAATGTAGTTGCCGTTAAAGCCGTTATCTAATAGCTAAAAGTTAACAGCCTGGTTATGGAACGACAGGAACAGACCGTACCGGATTTTGACTACCACCGTTAAGTAACTGAGAACTAGGCTGACCAATAATGCTCAAGCAGAGTCTATTTTTGAAGAAACTGAAGAACAAAAGACGGCAATCAGCCAAACCTTTGTGTCGCACAACGCAGCCACCCTGAGATAAGTGTTGTCAACGTGACGTGACGGTTTTCACTCAGCTTAATATCTCCGATTCACGGTTATCATTTGCTTCGTAACGCTGACTTTGTGCCGTCGCTTAGTGAGTGGCAAATTCCCAGCTATAAAACCGAGTGGTGTGGCTGAAGCAGTGGTTAAACACGCTATTCGCGTTCCCGGGTGTACGGCCGATCGAATCCCCATCCGGTAGTCCAGATGTAAATTTTCTTAAAACGCGTAAGGCCGATGATGGGATGGTTCGCTTCATAAGGCAAGGCTGAATTATTGCCCATCCTCACCCAACGAGAGCCTTGAGATTGATCTCTAGTAACCTTAGAGTTTGATGACATTGTCAACCAGGGGATATGCGTCTGTTGTAAATTTTTTATGTATGTAGCAGACTGAAAATTCATGAAGTGAAGATCGTATAAGAAATCTGCTTTATCTCGATGGATTACAGGTTTCGTCTGATAATCTAGCCATTCGTCCAGTTTGACATACAAATCTGATTTCTTCTGATGTTAACAACATACAACAGCTTATACTGGTGCGCGTAACGCTGTAGCAGGGCTCAAAAGTACATACACGAATTATTTACAAAGTGCATACCTTAAAACATTCCTGACTAGTGCTGGTGCCAATACGGCTTCAGACGTCGTTAATATCTCTCTATCCACGCATGACATAATTAAAGACAGCTTTTCGTTGTTGGTTGTCAGTGTAATTGAGCGATAGTCCTAAAACAGAAAATATATTTTAATGTAGAGAAGAGGCAGTGATAATAAAAGAATATTTTCATCAGGAACTACCTACTAAAATTACTAAATGTAAAGTTATCGTCTTACTAAAGGCGTTATGCCGTTAAAATTTAATAACTAGAAATCTACATGTTGTAATAAAAATTTAACGATTAAGATGTAAACGTACTTAAAATTACGTAGCTGACAGCAATACAGCTCGCCTTATAGTTAGACCAATGGGACTTTAACGATGATATATACCTTGAAAGAGGTCAGCTGACGTTATGTAAACTAAACGATGTAATTTTATGTAATACTTCATAATGCTGGGACTCTGCAATGGATTGCCAACCCTAGATACTGTCTCAAAATCTTCCTATTCCAATACATGTCCGCACACGGACCAAATTACAAGGAATATCGCCATCGGTCAAACCATGGGCCACAAATGATATCAGACTAATGACAGACAATTTCAGTTTTCCCGTCATTGTAACGGTAATAGGTAATAACAACAAATTATACAATAATTAAACTGAAACTGATGCAAAATGTGTGACAACAAGAAGAAGAAAAAATGCCGTTTTATGACCATTGTCCAATGACAGTTGCCACGAGTTGTCATTTTAAGATGTGAAGCTGCAATGGCAGCAACACTTATAAAGAATGCTTTAATGTAAGTATTCTGTAATTAGTTGGAGTATACACTCTCGAACCCTGCTACACTATTACGTGCAGTTCAGTAACCTGTAGTATGTTGCTAACATGCTATATAGGACACATGAGTAATAATAAGAGGAGAGCAAGCTATCACTGAAGTACAGGTGAGCAGCCTCCTGCCGATCTACTAGTTAATAGTGGCTGCTGGAAGGAACATTAAGATGGGGTATAATATTAGGTGACTCACTGTCCCAGCGTGTCCGTATATTCAGGACTCTTATAGCAACATTTTTTGAGAATGAAACACACTTATACCTAGTTACAACTTGCAAGTCGCATCCTAGCAAACAGAAACGTGGGATATACAGCATACGATATTTTTTTACGGATGTGGTGCCCATTATCTGTCTGAATAGAGCATCTCAAGAATTAAAATTAATCTGACCATTCACATCCAGTCTAGTCCGTTGCCATGTACGGAGTATACTGTGTACCTGAAGAGCCAGTCAGCTGAGAAACCGCCCTCTGAACCCTCCACTTGTGGTCGCCCAACGCCAATCGTGACCTGGCCTTGGCACAATGTGGTGCGAGTTGGGCTAACTGAGGGCCAACCACTTGCATAAACCCCTCAATTTAAAACATTCGAAACAGGAATGTTGTTTTCTCAATACCCACGTGAAATGTAGATTCCTCCCTTATATACGAGCTGTTATCGAAAGTAGAAGAAACAACAATACAAGCATTTTCACATCAGTAATGTACCGTTATTTGTTGCGAAAATCCTATACAACACTGCGACATAGGCTATATTTTCTCTAAGTGTCCCTTCACCAGGTAGAAAAATCTGTTCTTATCTGCCATGTCGTGCGTTACAGGACCACAATATGAAACTCGTTTTTGGCTCATGGCAGAGTGTTAAGAGTATGCTCTACTTCTGTCACATAATGGGTCCCCACGTTCGAACTCACTTAAACTAGATAAATGTCTCGTCACCTTTGAAGTCTCTCGAGGTAACAGCACATAGAAGTTCTAAATATCAGGTTTACTCTATGTATTACAATATCAAGTCGATTATACACTACTGGCCATTAAAATTGCTACACCAAGAAGGAATGCAAATGATAAACGGGTATTCATTGGACAAATATATTATACTACAACTGACATATGATTACATTTCCACGCAATTTGGGTGCATAGATCCTGAGAAATCATTACCCAGAACAACCACCTCTGGCCGTAATAACGGTCTTGATACGCCTGGGCATTGAGTCAAACAAAGCTTGGATGGCGTGTACAGGTACAGCTGCCCATGCAGCTTCAACACGATACCACAGTTCATCAAGAGTAGTGATTGACGTATCGGGACGAGCCAGTTGCTCGCCCACCATTGACCAGACGTTTTCAATTGGTGAGAGATCTGGAGAATGTGCTGGCCAGGGCAGCAGTTGAACATTTTCTGTATCCAGAAAGGCCCGTACAGGACCTGCAACGTGCAGTCGTGCATTATACTGCTGAAATGAAGGGTTCCGCAGGGATCGAATGGAGGGTAGAGCCACGGGTCGTAACACATCTGAAATGTTAGGTCCACCGTTCAAAGTGCCGTCAATGCGAACAAGAGGTGACCGAGACGTGTAACCAATGGCACCCCATACCATAACGCCGGGAGTTACGCCAGTATGGCGATGACGAATACACTCTTCCAATGTGCGTTCACCGCGATGTCGCCAAACACGGATGCGACCATCATGATGCTGTAAACAGAACCCGGATTCCTCCGAAAAAATGACTTTGCCATTCGTGCACCCAGGTCCGTCGTTGAGTACACCATCGCAGGCGCTCCTGTCTGTGATGCAGCGTCAACGGTAACCGCAGCCTTGATCTCCGAGCTGATAGTCCATGCTGCTGCAAACGTCGTCGAACTGTTCGTCCAGATGGTAGTTGTCTTGCAAACGTCTCCATCTCTTGACTCATGGATCGAGACGTGGCTGCACGATCCGTTACAGCCATGCGGATAAGATGCCTGTCATCTCGACTGCTAGTGACACGAGGCCGTTGGGATCCAGCACGGCGTTCCGTATTACCCTCCTGTTCCCACCGATTCCATATTCTGCTAACAGTCATTGGATCTCGACCAACGCGAGCAGCAAAGTCGCGATACGATGAACCGCAGTCGTGATAGGCCACAATACGACCTTTATCAATGTTGGTAACGTGATGGTACGCATTTCTCCTCCTTACCCGAGGCATCACAACGTTTCACCAGGCAACGCAAGTCAACTGCTGTTTGTGTATGAGAAATCGGTTGGAAACTTTCCTCATGAAAGCACGTTGTACGTGTCGCCACCGGCGCCAACCTTGTGTGAATGCTCTGAAAAGCTAATGATTTGCATATCGCAGCATAATCTTCCTGTCGGTTTAATTTGGCGTCTGTAGCACGTCGTCTTCGTGGTGTAGTAATTTTAATGGCCAGTAGTGCATATCTGATTTTATTACGATGCTCACCTGTCCCTGTGCAGGTTGGAGAGATCCTACTCCAACGAAAAAACGTCTGATTACCGCTCCAACTCTTGAATCACATCCGCGATACTCTTGACCTCGCTTTCACCTGCCAGGTAGCACGTCATAGGTACGAAGCTGGTAGGCTAATTAATTACATTAATTATGAGAGTCCCCCTGCATTGAGAGTGATTTTTTCCTGCGGTCGGACTACACTCTCCGGGTAACACAAATGTTTCTGTTATGGCTCTGGAGGCTTCCCACAGACTAGGTAGTCACTTCCTCTGATGCCAAAACAGCTGTTAACCGTAGTAAAGTAGTGTATGACTTCCAATGCTAATTGCATTCTGTCTCTCGGTTTCCCTGTCATGCTAGTGGAAGTAAATCATTTAGAATTCCGGTTTACTGCTTCCGAAGTAATCGTGCTGAGATCTGTCGGTCTATGGGGCAGAAGTGTGTTTCTTCTCCACTTTCGTGACGCCTCAGCCACTGGATCGCATGTGAACTGCTGCACCACCACCATTGGGTCAGCCGGCCGGAGTGGCCAAGCGGTTCTAGGCGATAGTCTGGAACCGAGCGACCGCTACGGTCGCAGGTTCGAATCCTGCCTCGGGCATGAATGTGTGTGATGATGCCCTTAGGTTAGTTAGGTTTAAGTAGTTATAAGTTCTAGGGGACTGATGACCTCAGAAGGTAAGTCCCATAGTGCTCAGAGCCATTTGAAGCATTTGAACCATTGGGTCACAAAGCTCCGCTCACGCATCAGAGCTGTTCCTCTCCCGGCCGACAACCCACCACTCACAATTCCAGGCAGCTGTTAATGATAATGGGCTCGCAAAAGTTGTCCTAATCGTCTCATTGGGACTAGGTGTTTAAATGGCGCCGGGGTAATACCAGGATGTTGAACAATATGATTCCCCTCGTTCCTCCTGCTAAGCAAAACGTTCTGAGAAGTGTTTTCGAAATATCCTGGAAAGGCTACCGCAGTGAGCAATAGCAAAATACCTGTCCACTGACCCCAAATGCATACAACTGTGCAGACCTAGGTTTCCCTCAGAATGCAACCCTATGGAAGCGTTGCTATGGACTCCAAGCAAATTAGTGGTTGGATGCTTCGAGAACTCAAATGGGAATCCCTGCAGGGAAGACGATATTCCTTTCGAGGATCGCTAGTGTGGACCGGTATTTGTAGCTGATGACAGAAGGTTTCTATTGGCGTCAACGTACATTTCGCATAAGGACCACGAAGATAAGGTACGAGAAACTGGCCCTCATTGGAGGGAATATATGTAACCTTTTAACGCGCTTTATTTGCGAACGGAATAGGAAAGAGAAAGACCAGTGCTGGTATAGGGTATCCTCCGCAACACACTATATCGTAGCATGAGATTTAAATGTAAATTTAGTCTACGTCTTAAGATCCATCTGTTTATGGATTCTCAAAACTCACGGAAGATCTTGTCTCTCATTTATTGAGAATTCGAAAGATGGAAATTCTGCTGCTGATTATCACTCTGTAGAAACCTTTGTATTAGCCCCTAATTTACTCACTGCAGTCACTACGCGAGTTCTATGTGAGAGGTTCTAATATATGAGAGTCTCGTTTACGTGCCGTATTCCCACGTATCTTTCAGTCTTTGATATATAGCATTCGAATCCACGTTATTTCGACGAATAAGAGATGTCCTCCGCCAAGTAAAGGATTCTCGAAATCCCATTACGTTTCTACAGCACTGTTCCGTTAGTCAGAAGGCTGACACGTAAAGAGCTATCACAACGAGAAAAATAGCACACTAACGTACAGGACGAAATTCACAACCATGCAGAGTAAACGCGGACTGCGCAAAGAGCTTCGGTGGCATAATCCCTAAAATTCATCGATATCGAATGACCGTCTATAAATATCACTCTGTACATGTCCTAATCTCCTTTATCATGATCCTATGATTACTGCGCTAGAAATACGACATCGTAACGGTGTCCGAGTCTTCGTTGACAGCAAATTCTCTCTCCCTCTATCCTTGTCATTTTTGCAACTTCCAACGGACTAAACATGAACTATAAAAACATCGCTAACGTTGACTGGTACAGAACTCAGCAAGATTTTATCCACGCCACTCTCTTCTGATACATTGGGAAACGAATACCGTCTCCGTGTTGACATTGACCATATGTGGTATATATACTTGGTCCTCTCGATCAGGTGACCAGCGATCGAAGTCGCTTCCACGAATCGGTGTAAAGTTTTGTCGTCTGTACTGGAGGAAGACCACGTCGTCTTTCGACCATTGGAGTGGGTTCATGTAATGTTGGTTCATATTCAGTTTGAAACATTGTTTTTTGGTGTAACTCATCGGGGCATAGTATGATTATTGCTGGGAACACAGAAATACTTTTTGTTTTCATACCATGACTTCGACGTCTGTGTCAGGAGCTAAACCGACATTAACACGTTTCGATCCATTTTCTCTCACAGAAAGCTGGACATTGCATAGCTGAAACTGGTGTCACCGCCAGACACCACAATTGCTAGGTGGTAGCCTTTAAATCGGCTACGGTTCGTTGGTGTACGTTGGACCCGCGTGTCGCCACTATTAGTGATTGCAGACCGAGCGCCGCCACACGGCAGGTCTAGTCTAGAGAGACTCCCTAGCACTCACCCCAGTTGTACAGCCGACTTTGCGAGCGATGGTTCACTGACTACATACGCTCTCAATTGCAGAGACGACGGTATAGCATACCCTTCAGCTACGCCATTTGCTACGACCTAGCAAGGCGCCATATTCAGTTACTATGACTTCTGAACAGATAATATTGTGACTCATGTACCGTCATGAGCGACGTTCATCATTAATGGATTAATGATCTAACCTCGAAATAAAAATGTGACTCATATGTAACCTTTCAGTAATTAACTGACTGTGAATCTAAACTGGAAAATCTAGACGTCAGCAGTGCTGCGTCATTCTGAATAAACTGAAGATTCTTACCTCAATTATGTCGCCGGATAACGCGTATATATCTGCTCCTATAACAAATTTTTCTGCTACAGCCCAGCACAATGCTGTCCACTAGATTTTGTTACGTACGAAAAACAACTGATTCTATTTACAATAATTGGCATGACTCCTGATAGGAGAATTCAGTAAGAACTTTAAATTCAGATGAATGACTGTAAAAGATATCTTTATAAGAAAGATTATTATTGAAAAATTATTGAAAATTATTTACATGTGACTTTGACATAACAATAGTACAAAATGAGTTGTTACTAATTACGTATGCGCGCGGCAATAAATAATAACAATTTTTGCTTTTACCTTATACTACATCGCTCAGGCACCGCCATCGTTCTCCATGACCGACCTTGGTAATTCCATACAGGACACAAGTGCTCTCTGTGAGCTATACAACTAGATAACTGCTCTGTAAGAGCGACCTGACCCAGCCGCCCGACTGCGAGCTACTACTACTACTGCTGCCCACACTGCTCTCTGGTCTGCGATTCTATTGTAGCATACATATCGCAGGCAGCGCGTGAGCAATCCATCAAAGTTACATGTGCTCAAGTGTGCTAGCAGTAAAATCCTTAGTCATGGACCTCTTACTGGCAGCAATGCTAAGTCAATTGGACTTGCCATGAGCAACAAATTTTTATGTAACCTATTTAGTGTACTAAGTCTACAGTCACAGAGTATTACTGACAAATAATAGAAGTACAGAACATATTAAGAAATGAAATAGAGTGCACATGCACTATATACGTCTTTAGCATTTTTGCAAGAACTGAACGCATTAAGAAATGAAATAATGTGCACAAGCACTGTAAAAATCTTTAGCACGTTTAGGAGAACTGATCATATTAACAAATGAAATGAAGTGCACACGCACTGTATAAGTCTTCAGCATTTTTACGAGAACTAGGAACGGAATGGGAACGATAGTATCATGGTTGTAGCACAGTGTGTTGCAAATAGCTGCACCAAAAGTCCATATCTTTCTACAGAAGCACAACACCAAGTGACACAATCTGAAGTTCTCTTCCATGAAGTATTTATCAGTGTAGCTAAGACACTGAAATGTTGTATTAATATTGTATGTTATAATTTTGGTAATACATTAGGTACACCAAACAGTAAGTTCATAATAACATCTCTGTCGTTCAAGGTGGTGGACAGCTTGATATCAACACCACATTCTTGTAGAATCCATACTCTTACATCAACGTAGCATTAGTGCAAAAACCAAATAGAGTGCTCCATGAATGTGAGGATGGACAGGACATACGGATATAGCAGTAATTGTTTTAATGAGGTCAGACGGTGAAGGATACATTAATTCTTATGCCAGTCATCATTCGGAACTACACTAGTGAGTCATCCGATTTGAACAATTATTGGCACTCATTGGCCAGTTACAAACCATGTATGGAGTATTACAAAACATTATTCATAAGTCATCTCATTTCAATAATTATTGGCACTCACTGGCCAGTTACAAAGCATCTATGTAGTATGTATTAAGTATTAAAAAACATTATTCGTAAGTCATATCATTGCAATAATTATTGGCATAGCATTTATGGAGTATTGTAAAACATTATTCATAAGTCATCTCATTACAGTAATTATTGGCACTCATTGGCCAGTTGCAAAGCATTTATTATACATTATTCAGAAGTCATCATTCAAAACAGGAGTTATTGCGTGTAGCAACAAGCTGCTAGTGACTATATTTGATTTCATGCAAGTGAAATAAGACATATTTAAAACGTAAGACATTGGAACTAGTACTCTAGGTGTTTAGTCCAACAATACATAGACATAATGGAATTAATACATCAGAAAAATTTGCATTACATTTAGGACCAGAAATATATCTTAAACTAGTAGCAATATTTAGTTGTAAACTGGTATTAGTTGGGATTAGTAATAATTTTTTGTGCTAGCAATTCGTTGCATTGGGATCAATAGTCAATTGCTGGGGAAAGAAAATATTTGCTTTTGACTTATTGCTGGAAATAAGAATTTTCAGCATCATTCATCATGAGTCATCTGTATCAAGGTTATCAAACAAGTAGAGTATATGCGATCACATTCATGATTGATAGAGACAACTGGGTAAAAAATAAATTCAAGTACTAGAACAAGTTTAATAACTAAGTGCTTGTAGCATATAACATAACGACATTTTAATGTCATGAAAAGGTGCTCCTGGAAAAAATACAAAGTGGATTATTAAGCTGAAAGAAAAAATATATATTATGGAGAAGAGTGGTAAACTTCTAATTAACAGGTAATGACATATCTGCTTAATATGCATGTACTCTAGCTGTCCCTTTCCAAAACATTCAATCATTACACTATGCAATATACGATATACTGTCAAATAGAACTATCACAAATACTCATATAACTACATAATCTTCATCATTCTCCTCATCCTCAAAAAAGAAAAAAAAACTTCATTATCCATTACTATTTTCTTCATATAACTAAACACCATCATTTATTATCCTCTGCAAAAATAGTTCATTATTCATTATTTATCAGCATCATTCATCAGCGTCATCATTTCATGTAGTACTAAGTTTCTTACTTCTAGTATACTTCATCACTAAAATTAACATACATAGCTCCGCTCAACGGTCCGCCGCAACTGCGTCATATTCTGAAAGAAAAGTAATTTGTCAAGGTTGCTATAACACAGAGCATATACTGTATTTTGGTAATCTTTGTTAATTCTGATCCATTTACTCTTCATGACAAGGTATTGCATTTTCTTTCGCTCATTCCGACTGTGAAATTTCCATTTCATAATAAACCACTGTGGTTGTTTAATTTATTTCTTTTACACGGTACTGCTTTCTGTACATGATGAATATGGATTAATATCTTGCATTTAAATCATTTACCCATTAAATGAAAACTTGTTTCTAGGGATATGACTAAGCATACAGAATAGCATGACAGAAACTTATTAGGTCAAAACCATAGGCAATTTTGAAGTGCAAAAATGTACACACAATATCATAATGTAGTAGCAAAAAAAAGAAGAATATTCAGGATATTGGGATATCACAAGGCAAAATGTCAAAGTCAACTGGTGTTTGTTATATCTTAAAGATTTCATAGTGCCGGGCACTTGTCAAGAAAAAATATGATCATCATCAGTAAGTGCTCATATAAATATCTGGAAAAGGCATTACAGTGCTATAAATCATAAATTATGTTCATTCAATAAAGGGTTTATTATTGGAAATATGGTGATTGCCTTTGGCTTTTCTGGTTCTCAAAGTTTACACATGTACTACTTTGGGGCGAGGAATGCTGCGAATTCTATATGGACCAGCGTATAGCAGCTCAAATTTACTGCATCCACTCTTTCCTCTGTTGGATAAATAGTGTGTGCGCACCATTATCTTCTCTCCTATGTGAAATTCACGGCATGTGCAAATCTGTTTTTGCTGTCTTCTGCTGCATGTTTGATGTTGTTGAGCACAATGTCAATTATTTCATGGTGACGTAGTTAACGAGATGTAGGCAAAGATACCAATTCTTTAATTTCGTTGGGTGGTTCAACAGTTTTCTATATAACAGTCGGAGATAGCATCGTAGATTCATTTGGTATGGAATTTATTACATCCTTGAATAAGAGTATGTGTGTGTCCCAATCAATATGTCTTTACAGCAGTATATTCTACATAGTTTACCAATTTCTTTCATCAGTCGTTCAGAAGGTTTCGAAGAAGCGTAATACCTGGATATATAGACCACAGAAATGTTTCTAGCTCGTAACATACGTATCGATATCGTAGATCGAAATTGTGGTCCATTGGTGGAAATTACTTTCAATAGATGCCCTACATGAAACTGAAAATGTTTTACAAATGCATTCGAAATAGATTTAGCAGTCGCTTTGCGTAATGGAGTGAAGGTAACAAATTTCGAAGTGAGTTCAACAGCGACAAAGATGTAACAAAAACCTCTATTAGATCTGGGAATCGGACCAAAAATATCTACAGTGACCATATGTCTCAATTTATGGGTACAATGGGATGTAAAGGAGGAATATGTGAAGTCTTGTCTGATTTAGCTTTCTGGCAGATTTTATATGACGCTAAAACCTGTCTAATACGTTTCTCCATGTTGGCAAAATAACAGTTGTGTCGGAGAATACGAGAACATATTCTGGCTCTATAATGTGCGTAAATTAAATGAATATACTGTGAGTAGGTTGTTTAGGTTTTTTTATTGGTAACGCCACCTCTGTATGAAAATCACTGGCTGTGCTGTGTGCAGTCCGTGGCTGCTTTGCATTGTTGTAATACTCGCCATTGTAGTGTTGGGCAGCGGCAGCTGGATGTGAACAGCGCGTAGCGTTGCGCAGTTGGAGGTGAGCCGCCAGCAGTGGTGGATGTGGGGAGAGAGATGGCGGAGTTTTGAAATTTGTCATGAACTGCTGTATTTATATATGATGACATCAAGGTAAATACATTGTTTGTTCTCTATTAATATCTTTCATTTGCTAACTATCCCTATCAGTAGTTAGTGCCTTCCATAGTTTGAATCTATTATTTAGCTGGCAGTAGTGGCGCTCGCTGTATTGCAGTAGCTTGAGCAGCGAAGATTTTTGTGAGGTAAGTGATTTGTGAAAGGTATAGTTTAATGTTAGTGAGGGCCATTCTTTTGTAGGGAATTTTGAAAGTCAGATTGCGTTGCGCTAACAAAATATTGTGTGTCAGTTTAAGCATAGTCATGTATAAATTTGTTAAAAGGGGATGTTTGATACGTCGACCCTTAGCCGAGGATACCTCACTGGAATCTTCTGATTTTTTTCTTGTAGTTTGTGTAATTAGTGTAGCCTTTGTTTATTGCTAGCGCGTAGTCATAGAGAGAATTTCCTTTGTAATTGTAGTTCTTCATTGTTGTACAGTAAAACAGTTGTGACATGCATGTAGATTTGCACCAAGTATTTCGCAGCTGCGCTTGCAATTAAGTAGACATTATTTCCATTGCTATGTTATCTTATTTTGCTCTTCAAATTGTGCTTTTCTGTGTTATCGTGTGAAATATTGTGACAATTATGGCGTGCGAAAAACGTAATACTAGGTTCCAAAGTAAACTGAGAAATGACAGTGAAGACGAAAGCAGTGTGTTAGCGCCACCGTGTAATGAATTAAATAACGTTCAACATAGTAATTTGGTAATTGTGCATAGGGAAATGGAGGGGGCGGCAAACAATGGCGTAGGCAGTGAAACAATTAGTGAACAGGGAAGCATTATCGATCGATCGATCGGCAACAGGTCGCCTCAGGAATCCGAAATGACAGGACACAATTTTGCAAATACTGTAGTTCAGGTTTTGCGTCCTCACCGTTTTCTCAAATAAGTCAAGACACATTTTCTGCTTGTCAAAATGTGAATGTTGCCGGTGCAAATGCACTGCTGAAAAGCGTAGACGAACAGATTCCAGACACTAATGCATTGTTATTACAGTTAATGCAACAAATTGAACAAAATCAGAGACAAACACAGTAAAAGCTTCAAAAGTTAGACACGATGGAACAAAATCAAAGACATAATTGATTTGGCTCTTAAAAATATAAAATCTGCAGCAGACAAAAGAAGAGAACTACACGGTAAAGCAAATGCAAAAAAATTATATATTGGTCAGAAAGTTCTCATTAAAGCTCATTCATTGTCACATAAGAAGAAACACTTGAGTCACAAATTCTTTCTAGTTTACAATGGACCTTATAGAATCCGACGTATACCACATGATAATTGCGTTGAAGTTGAAACTCTGCGTACTAGGAAGAGTAATGGTTTACACCACATTTCACAGGTAAAACCGTTTATTGAAAGATAATCTACTTTTTAACTTTGTCTTTGCCATAAAACTTTTCACTTCACATTTCTAGTATGCCTTGTCAGACTTAGAATCTGTTAATATGCAACAATGTTTGAAGTTAAATATCCAGTCAAGAACCAAGAGAACTTATTGAAACAGAAATGACGAATGCATTGTTATAGTGAACAGACGTCACAGTGTTATTGTGTGTGTACATTCTTGCTTGTTAGTTGCACGATTATGGAACGACTATAAGGCTCACATACTTAGAACATTTACCAGTACTGCTAATGAGATTTTAATGCAACATTTTGGTTTATTTGAAAATACATTCTGAATTTAAAGTACTTTCAGTGAGATACCAGATGGCAAAGTGGTTAGTTTATGTGACAGCTACACGATTTTATCACGACGCTACTAATGAGTGACAATTTACAATGTTGCTTTTGCAGTGTTTCTGTTTTATATCTGCACAGTTTTCTGTTTTATTCTGGAAAGTAAAACAGGTTTTAGTAGTAACTTTTGTGGTATAGCTACAATGAGACTGCCTTTTCAGTAGCACAACAATACGTTACAGCACAGTACTTTCCTCATCACGGCAATAAGCGTAATAACTAAGACATTTATACGCAAAGCATTTCACTTTTGTGTATTATGAGGTAAGTACATTGACTTCTGCAGAACTTAACTTTCGGAGAACGATAAGTACGACACTTCCACAGAGATTATGTTGCAACAAGACGCACATTTAGCGCTACAGGACACGTATTTGAGTGATTGATTTTGTACTTAAAACATTTATTTTTAAAGATATTTGAAGTACAATGATACAAAGGTTTTCAGTGATACATTTCATTTCATTGCTGTAATCTGTAACACCTGAGGGTATAATTACATTAATCCTCAGGGGGGTACACGCTTACTTTGTGTACCATGTGTATGGCAACCACAAGGAACCCTAGCTAATATGGTATTTGCTTATACAACTTTACACATCGGTACCATATTTCTCTAACACACAAATTACACAGCTATCTGATCATTTAACTGAGAGATAAACATTTTTTTACTACATCAGTGACACATGTTTACGCAATACACAGTTGGGTAACTTCACACTTATGAAACTGTATTTTGTCTGTACTTTGTAAACTGTTCATATTTTTTCGGAATCATTGTGATACTATGAGAGCTTTGAATGATGTATTTGGTAAGGGAGCATGATTTTAAAGTACGTTTGAGGTAGATGACTCTATTGAAATGAGCAGAGAATCTTTTTTAGGTTTTGAAATTATTGGAGGAAGCTATGACGATTTTGAGAATTGACTGAGATGTTATGATATTATTACGACGACGATGTGTACTATGCTGTTGAGATATGTTTATGATCAATAAGATGATGCTACCGTATATGAGGAATAAGAAGTATGTTGGAAACCAAGAAGCGTACTTTAAGGGTTATGAAATGTGCGTAAATGCGTGACTGTATCACAATGCTGACGAATATTTTATTTGGACACTTATATTTATAGGGTTTTCTTTCTACACATTTGCAACGCAAATTCTCGACCCGTGAAATTTTGTATATAAGACTGTCACAGTAGCGGAAACTGCTGTCGTAAATATTTCCGTAAGAAAGTTAAGTGACCACCTGCACGTAATGCGTCGTGGGCACGCACCTGTGTCAGACGCCGGGAGAACAAGTCATTAGTGAGTGCCTCATCAGAAGCACAGGTAGAATAAAAGAAAGGGGAGGCCATTGTCCTCGCTATTGACATTTCCTTGTTGAAAGCATACTGTGGAGCTCGTAATTTATGATATTTACTAAAATGCCTAATGAAATGATTAGAAACATTTTACATCTATTGTCTTTGTAGTTAAGAGATTGCTCATTTTGTTTAATATCTGGTTTCCAGCTGTGTTGCAGCATTGGTTTTATAAAATAAACTTAAATGCATCTGCTAATGTGAACACTTTCTGTCAACAGATTTATTGAATAAGTATTTTCTGATCCACATTCTTCGAAAAAGGAGCTCTTGGAATGGAGAGAACAATAAGAAGGGACTAATAACAGTAACTGCATCTATAATTTTCTTTTCAAGTACTTGGTAATTTCTTTTGTAGAATAATTTGTGGTGCACCATTTTAATTACATAGACATTAAGATGTGAATATACATTTCCCTTATCTGCATTGTTGTTTTTACTGTAATATTTTTTCTGCTTGAGCTATGTCATGTTTAGGTATACGGGTAAGTTACTGCTGTTTGCCAGGCATAGTGTTACTGAATTTGACTTTGTGTTACTCTGCTAAGCCAGTTTACTACTGATTTATTTTTCTTGTTGCTGCACATTGGCTCATATTAGTTGTAATGTTGCATTGCTTGGTAATTTAGATTTACTGTAGCTTGCTTTGCAATTTTCCATTTTTTTGATCATTGCTGTTTGTGTTACTTATTTTGTGCTGCTGCATTGCCTCGTCCCTTAGTTTAGCATCTGAGCTCAGTAGATTTAAGTTAGCTTAAGAGGGGGTAGCCTCTAAGAGAATGAGTTGCGATGAATTGGAAGAAATGCATTGAGAAGTTATACGAAAAAAAGTACAGAGAAGAGGTTTAGGTAGGATTTTCTTGGAAATAAATGTTGAGGTAAGAAATGTGTGAACATATAAATACAGAAAGCATGCTTAGATAGAATTTTTTTTGGTGGAAACAAAGGATGAAATAAGAGGAAAGATATACGAAGTTTTGGGTTGAACTGCAGTACCACATGTTACACTGAAAACGAACCCTGTCCTTTCCTATTGGTGTTATCCCACTATGTGTTTGTGTACCCTTGTGTATTTGTTTTCTTCCTGTCTCTGTGTACTGTTTCATAGAGCTTTTTTCTCTTCTAATACTAAGTTACATTCACTATGATGAGGAATACTGTTATCCTCAAATACAATTGGCATTAATAATGTGTTATTTACTTTGTAAAGATGTTTAGACATTATTTATTCTGTTTAATGCTCATGTGTGAAGTTGATGTTTCAAAAGTTATTGTGATCTTTAATGTATGTACTCATGTCATAATTCCACTGATGTATATGTTAGTTCGATTCTTTTGTAAAGCCTGTACTACAAATGTTATCTGTATTGTTATGTTCTTTAATGATGTATTTTGTACCTTTGTAATTGAATTCTCATGTTATAAAATTGTAATTGACACCAGTTCATCTTATTATTAACTTGTAAGTTACATTTCACTGCACACGTTTCTGTTGGTCATAGTATATGGACAATATGTGAGAAGTAGGGACTGTTAGTGTTTGCACATGTGTTAATAATTCAGCAAGGGACTGGATAACAGCATTATTGGTTCTAAGGACAGTTCCGAAAACTTTGTGAGTGCACAAGTGGTGTTTTATGGACTTGCTATATTATGCGCAAGCCTCTTCAATGGTGATTGTGCACCTGCACAGTCAGCACAGATGGCTGCTGGTCATCTCTACCAGGACTACAGTGGGCCTGTCCACACTTTCTACAAGGACTGCAGTGGGTCTGCACCTCTGGTGGCCCACCAATACCATACTCTCTACCAGGACTACAGTGGGTCTGCTCTGTGATGACCTACCTACCAATCTTCTTCAAACCGTCGAATGACTCTGCTGTGGGTTTGCTCTGTTGTGGCCCATTACCTGTCAGCATGTCAAGAGTCAGCACTGTCTTTCAGTTGGAAGGACAACAGTACTTCTTCAAGACTGCATGGAAATCCACTACTTCCGTGTGCATTTTCTTCTACTGCTCAGACTTTGAGGAAAACACTACTATTTTACCTTGATGAACGATCAGGACTGTCTTTATGGACTGTGAGAAAATTTGAGCTTTTGACCAACATTGTATCAATAAGTGTGTGCATTTGATTTCTTTGTTATTGTAATTATAAAAATTTTTTTCAAATCTGTATTGGCCACTGCCCAATCCAATTTGTAAAATTTTTTTGTGGGGAGCATAGGGGCTATGTAAGTAGGCTGTTTAGGTTTTTTTATTGGTAACGCCACCTCTGTATGAAAATCACTGGCTGTGCTCTGTGCAGTCTGTGGCTGCTTTGCATTGTTGTAATACTCGCCATTGTAGTGTTGGGCAGCGGCAGCTGGATGTGAACAGCGCGTAGCGTTGCGCAGTTGGAGGTGAGCCGCCAGCAGTGGTGGATGTGGGGAGAGAGATGGCGGAGTTTTGAAAT
The DNA here is from genome assembly GCF_023864345.2 of Schistocerca serialis cubense. Lineage (NCBI taxonomy): Eukaryota > Metazoa > Arthropoda > Insecta > Orthoptera > Acrididae > Schistocerca > Schistocerca serialis. The sequence goes on from NC_064643.1 coordinate 160,155,550, forward strand.
TTGTCATGAACTGCTATATTTATATATGATGACATCAAGGTAAATACATTGTTTGTTCTCTATTAATATCTTTCATTTGCTAACTATCCCTATCAGTAGTTAGTGCCTTCCATAGTTTGAATATTTTATTTAGCTGGCAGTAGTGGCGCTCGCTGTATTGCAGTAGCTTGAGCAGCGAGGATTTTTGTGAGGTAAGTGATTTGTGAAAGGTATAGTTTAATGTTAGTGAGGGCCATTCTTTTGTAGGGAATTTTGAAAGTCAGATTACGTTGCGCTAACAAAATATTGTGTGTCAGTTTAAGCATAGTCATGTATAAATTTGTTAAAAGGGGATGTTTCAATACCAAATTAATTTGTGAAGCTCGTCGGGAATACATAACAACCAGTTGTTGCTGTCAGGATGAGAGCAGCGAAACAGAATATTTTTTTTTGTAGTATAATTGTTTCTAATGGTAATGTTATTCCCATCTTGCCAAAGGTGTTTAATTTCTTTCCATGTGTTGTCCTTGCTCTGCTCTTGATATATCTCGAAATGAAATTTTCAAATGCAACTTGTTGAATATACATGAGGCTAAAATTTGCTTGGCAGAAGTCGGTTGCGATGTCTTGCTGATTGTTGCTGAGAAATCGGGATAGTGCGTCTGCTACAATATTTTGTGTACCAGGAATGCGGGCAATTGTAAAATTAAATTCCTGTAAATAAAACTTCCATCTGCTTAACCTGTCATGTGTAAATTTAGCGGAAAGTGAAAACTGTACAGATCTATGACCTGTATAAACGGTAGTATGTCTTCCATAAAGAAAATGCCTAAATCTGGTAAATGCCCATGCAATACATAATGCTTCAAGCTCTGTAACAGAATAATTGCGTTCAGCAGGTGACGGTATGCGACTTGCAAAGGCGATGTTTTTAATTACTGTAGCACCGTCTTCTTCAATTTCCTGAAAAATGTGTACGCCTAGAGCGGTGTTAAAACTGTCGGTGGCAATGTAAAGATTTCGGGTACGATCTGGGTGTAATAAAAGTGGTGCGTTCAACAAGGTATCTTTCAGATCAACAAACTCAGACAGTACTTGGCTATCCCAGGACCAAATAGCGTTATCACCCGTCAAATGGCACAATCTATGGGCGTCTAAAGCAGAGGAATGAATAAATTTACGAAAAAGATAATTAATTCCAGAAAGCTGCGTAGTTGTTTCCTCGTCGTTGGAACAGTAATGTCAGGTAAGGCTTGAAGTTTTTTCCGGGTCAGGCGCAATGCTTTCTGCTGAAATTACATGTCCAATAAATTTTATGGAAGTTTTGCCAAAGTCCGATTTGCGAAGATTAACTGTGAGTCCTTGTGCACGAAAAGTTTGCAACACTTGTTCAAGAATCAAATTGTGTTCAGACCAGTTAGCTTCTGCGATGAGGATGTCGTCCACATACGTCGTGATTCTGTCTTTAAATTCTCTCGGAAGTATAGTATTCAAACCGCGAATAAATGCTACTGAAGAAAATGTTAGACCGAACAGTAATTTGCAAAATTGACAACAATCACCAAAACAGAGAAATGCTGTGTACCTTCTGCAGTTCGGATGAAGCTCAATTTGCCAAAATCTCGATTTTAAATCAGTGTGGAATAAATAGCAGTACCATGAAATTTCTGTAGAAGTTCTTCTAGTGTCTGTGGGCGATCTGTTTCATTAACAATAATCTCGTTGACATGACGTGAATCAAGTTCGAGGCGAAGTGAGCCGTCCTTTTTCTTAACAATATGGAGCGGGTTTATGTACGGACTAACTGCCGGTTCAGTAATACCTCGGTCTTGCATAGCTTGTAATTCCTTCTTGACTTGATCTCTGTGGATATATGGAATAGGATAATGTTTGGCTTTAAATTACATATGCACGAGGCGATAAATAATAATAATTTTTGCTTTTACCTTATACTACTTCGCTCAGGCACCGCCATCGTTCTTCATGACCGACCTTGGTAATTCCATACAGGACACAAGTGCTCTCTGTGAGCTATACAACTAGATAACTGCTCTGTAAGAGCGACCTGACCCAGCCGCCCGACTGCGAGCTACTACTACTACTGCTGCCCACACTGCTCTCTGGTCTGCGATTCTATTGTAGCATACATATCGCAGGCAGCGCGTGAGCAATCCATCAACGTTACATCTGCTCGAGTGCGCTAGCAATAAATTCCTTAGTCATGGAACTCTTACAATTGAAATAAGAGACAGAGGCGTTGTTTCTCATTGACAAAATGAGGAAGACGTCACAACATATGGAAACTGAAAGAGTCTGCATCTTTGTGGAGCGTTTCGAAACAGCTGTCCGAATGTGATTACCTCCACATTTAATCTCACGTTCCACAGTGATGTCGTAGCAGATGTCTCGCTGTTCCGTTTCGTAGAGACCAAGAACACTGATTCATCATATTGCAGCCATGTACACGATTACTGTTTCGGTGCTTGCCATCCCCTGAAGGTGTTGCTCCCACGAAGACTCTCACCATCTCAAACAAGTGGTGTCACTCAATCACTACGTGGTAATCAACAGTGTACCAGTGGGCGGATGGGATGGAAAACACGCCGTCAACATGGAATGATGCACTGTAATAAGTACCACATGTTCGCCCCTGGTAGCTGAGTGGTCAGCGCGACGGAATATCATACCTAACGGCCCGGGTTTCATTTCCCGCTGGGTCGGAGACTTTCTCCGCTCAGGGACTGGGCGTTGAGTTGTCCTTATCATCATCGTTTCATCCTCATCGACACGCAAGTCGCCGAAGTGGCGTCAAGTCGAAAGACTTGCACCTGCCGAACGGTCTACCCGACGGGAGGCCCTAGCCACACGGCATTTCTTTATTTGTAAGCATCACAGTTGATTGTGCGATTAATTTAGCAATGTTACCAGTTTTCCGTAATTCAGGCCAGTAGACTGGTACTTTGGTATTGCTCATTGCACCAGCCTTTCCTAGATATTGGGAAAACACTTCTCAGAAAGTATTGGTTCGCAGGAGGGATGAAGGGAAACATATTGTTCGACATCCTTGCATTACCCCGGCGCCATTTAAGTGCCTAGTCCTTCTGAGAAGGTTAGGATCATGTTTGGGAGTCTCGAATCATTAAAAGCTGTCAGGAATGGCGGGTGCTTGGTTGTCAGGAGAGGTACAGCCTAATGCTCGAGCAGAGATCCCTGATGCAGTGATGGCGGTGCAGCAGTTCACATGTGATCCAGTGGTGGAAGCATCGCGCAGGTGGAGAAGAAACATAATTCTAGCCAATAGACTGACAGGTCTCAGCAAGATTACTTCGGATGCAGTATATCAGAATTATGAGTGACTTACTTCCAATAGCATGACAAGACAATCGAAAGACAGAACACAATTAGTCACGGGTGTCTTCCACTATTTGACGACGGATAACAGCCAGTTTGGTACCAGAGGAAGCGGCTCTGTCATGAGCCAAAAATGAATTTAATATTCTAGTCCTGTGATGCATGACGTTGCTAATAGGAACAGATTTTTCTGCGTGATGAGAGCATACTTAGAGGAAATATGGCCTTTGCCACAGTGTTGCACAGGATTTTCATAGCATCTAACGATACTTTAGAGATGTGAAAACTCATGTACAGTCATTTATTCTATCTTCGAAAATAGCTTGTATAAAAGGGAGGAATCTACATTTTGCGTCAGAAATTCTAGGTATATTGAGGAAACAACATCCTCTTTCAGGTTTTTTTAAACTGATGGGTTTATGTAACGAGTTGAACAGCAGTTAGTGCAGCTCACGCCACTTTGTGGTCAGGTCAAGATGGCGGTTGGGCGACCAGAAGTGGGGACTTTAGGCGGAGCTTTCTCAGCTGACTATATCTTCAGGTACGCAGTAAGCTTGGTACATGGCGCTGGACTAGACTGGAGGTGAATGGTCACTTTTTTTTCGTCTTGAGATAACTGTGTTCAACAAGATAATGGGCACCACATTCGTAAAGAAAACATCGTACGCTGTACGATAGGCTAAATCCTGTCTCACTCCCTTCCCTAATCGCCCAGTACCTGCAATCTATCCTTGCTGTCCTCAGTACTTAAAATAATTTAAGTGAGCATTATCAAACTTCTTCTCTAAGTCCACAAGTGCCTTAAACGTAGGTTTACCTGTCTTTAACCTGTCTTCTAAGATAAGTCGAAGGATCAGCATGGCCTCGCGCGTTCCTAAAATTGTCTGGAAAGTAAACGGCTCTCCCACAAAGTCGGCTTCTACCAGTTTTTTTCCATTCTTGTGTAAATAATTTTTGCAATCAGGATCTATTAAACCGATGGACGATATCTGCCGTCTTAGAAACTGGAATCCTTAATTCCATCTTGAAGTCTGAGGACATTTCGCCTGTCTCATATACCTGTTGAAATGGATCTCAATAATTCCCATACCGATGACGCTGTAGATCTGTCAGACACAACAAAGGACTTGGAAGGGCAAATTAGTGGAACCGATAATGCTGCAACGCTTCGCCTATGACGTTCGTTGGTACAACACCTTAACTCGTCTCATAAATAATAAAGGAGAAAGTGCTGAAAATTATTGCTGAGCCACCGGTTGAAGCAATAAGTAGGGCATTTATTGTGCGCTATCTTGCGTTGGGAAACGTAGTAGAAAGGAAACTATTGCGACACGATGGAGTATCGGGAAGAGCTGGTGCATGTTTCGCGTCCGACCACCACTGCGTCTGCGGCGACCAGGTGGACAACACTGCAATCACCGTGGGTCGTCGGGATGGCAGCACTGCCGCTGAGGAATGAGAGAAACTGGTGTGGTGGCCAGTCTTTGGCCTGTATTGCTGAACGAATAATGCAATATTTCATGTTGCGCCACGCCAAGCGATTAGCTAAACTTAATGTCTGAAATGACTCAATAATTGCGACATAAATAGGCCACCCATTACGTGTGCGATGCATCTGAAGTGTGTTCCAATATTTACCCTTTCTGATTTATAATACGAAGATATTTGTGTTAAGAAGTACGAGTCTAATTGGAGATTATTAATAACTGCGACAATTAATTTCATTAAGAGAAATATGTCACGAAATAGTGAATAATATACATAGCTTGCAAAAACTAGATGGGAACTTGAGCTTGAATCGTGTAGAGAAATGCGATTTCAGAAAGCACTCAAATGAAATACCAAGGTCTAAGTGTTAACGTTTCAAATCGATGAACCTTTGTACACATTCTCGTGATATAAATATCAGGCTCCTGATGCGTGTAGTTTCATCTGTGCTAAAAAGTTTAGCAGTTCCATGAATGATTAAGCTTGGAAGTGTGTGAGCGCATAGGCAGTTTTAAATAATTCTTACACACCTCCAGATAAGAACAGCCCAATAGTGACTTTAGAAAATATTATAAGATAAGCATCAACAAAAGTAAAAGAAAGAACGGAAAGTAGTCGAAGTGAGTCTGGCGATGCTAACGTAATTGACAAAAAGAGTAGAAGACTATTGATATTTGGGCACAAAAATAACTGATAATAGTCAAAGGAGGCGGGATATAAAATGCAGACTGGCTATAGCACGAACAGCATTCCTGAAGAAACACAATTTGGTAATACTGAATATCAGTTTATGTGTTTGGTAGTTGTTTCTGAAGATATCTGTTGGAGTGTAGCCTTGCGGAGAAGTGAAATTTGGTCGAGAAGCAGTTCAGACAAGAGGAGAGTGGAAGATTTTGAAATGTATAGTTGCAGATGAATGCCAAAGATTTGACACGTAGATCGAGTAACTAATTGGGTGGTACTGAAAGAATTGGGAGAAAAAGCAGTCCATTTTTCCACATTCAAACAGGTAACGGAGTACAACCATTCCCCAAATGTGTCGGGGGAAGTAATATGTTCAAATGTGTGTAAATTCCTAAGGGACCAAACTGCTTAGATCATCGGTCCCTAGACTTACACACTACTTAAACTAGATTACGCTAAGAACAACACACACACCCATGGCGGAAGGAGGACTCCAACTTCCAGCAGGAGTGGCACCACTGTCCGTGCCTCAAACCAAGCGGGAAAAGTAAAAAAAGGCGGAGAAACTAAAAGAGAAACTGAAAGAGAAAAAGAAAGATTCAAGACAAAAGTGGAAAATGTACACTAAAAGGATAAAAGTGATAGAAGGTCTTAAAGTCATATAGAAGATGGCCTGGGCTGGCTGATTGCAAGAATAATTTACTATGAGCCAGCCACTCTGCAACACACGAAAATCTCCAACCTAAAAGACAATGCTGTTGAATAATAGGTAGGGAAAAGATGAACACCAAGGCGACAAACAGCAAAGAAAGAGCGAGGAAGAGTTAAAATGGAGGGAAGGTAAAGGCCTGGCAAGAAGGCCAGACGCCCATCCTTAGATTGAGTGTTTGTAAGTAGGGATGGGTTTTGGTGGGGGGGGGGGGGGGAGGGTGGAAACTGTAGAGGGTGACCAACGGATGAATAGGGTATGCAAGTTCAAATGTTAGTAGGTTGCATCAGGTGTTCAGAGACGAAGAGGCTTGTGCAGGATATAATTGAGTGGAGAAGCGCATCGAACCCGCATTCTGACCCAAGACACAACAACAAGTAAAACAGAACTCACATTAGTTTGACGAACTTTCGGTAATTATTGTCCATTATTATCAGAAGATCTATCTTTCTTTGGCATTTCTCGTGATCGCTCTTCTGACTGGCTTGATGTCGAGCGCCACCGTTTTCTTTACGTGCCAGTATCTTCATCTCATGTCACCAATTGGACTGTCCGCCCTGGTAGCTGAGTGATGCCGGCAGGGTAGCTCGGCGTGTTCGGTCAGAGAGCCGGTTGGCCTCCGTAATAAAAAACTGAGTGGAAGGATCAACCACCGAAGTTGAACAGGATGTCTTGCGACGTCAACAACGACCAAACACAACGATCAATAACGAACAAAATTTTAAAGAAAGGTGGTGTAATGGTTAGCATTTTTAAAAAAGGAAAAAATGATAAAATAATGAAAAATAAAAAAAATTGGTCAGCGCGACAGAATGTCAATCCTAAGGGCCCGGATTCGATTCCCGGCTATGCCGGAGATTTTCATCGCTCAGGGACTGGGTGTTGTGTTGTCCTGATCATAATCATTTCATCCCCATCGACGCGCAAGTCGCCGAAGTGGCGTCAAATCGAAAGACTTGCACCCGGCGAACGGTCTACCCGACGGCACGCCCTAGTCACACGACATTACTATTATTAAAGCACTTGAACTCAGAATATATTCTCAATTACTTTTAGGATAGTTTCAAACCTCTGTCTTCACCTAAGGTTTTTGCCTTCTACAGCTCCATCTAGTGCAATGGAAATTATTTTCTTCGTCTTAACGCATACCGTATCACCCTTTCCCGCCTTCTTGACAGTTTTTCCACAAATTCTTTTCGTCGCTTTCTGTCCCATTAGTGCACTGAATCTTTCTATCGCAACACATTTGAAATGCATCGATTCTCATTTCCGGTTTTCTCACTTCCACACGAGGCTGTGCTTCGAACATAAATTTTCATAAATTGCTTCCTCAGATTAAAACACATGTGTCGTTCTGATACACTCCTTTTTGCGAGAGATGCCCTCTTTGTCTGTACCAGTCTCTCTTCGTTAGTTGTGTGTTATTTTACTTCCAAGGTAGAAGAATTCCTTCACCTCGTCTACTTTGTCGTCTTCAGTTTTGATATTAATGTTATCAGTTTTCTCATTTTCGCTTATCGTCATTATTGTAGTCTGTATTTTGCTCTCCATTCATATTCTGTTCTCACTAGACTATTCATTTCACTCAACAGGTCTTGTAGTTTTTCCTCATTTTCATTGAGGACAGTAATATCATTGGCGATCCTTAAAGTCGATATACTTTCACCACGAATTTCAAACTCACTTTTGAACCTTTTATTTTTTTAATTTCCGTTACTGCTTCTTCTATATGCAGGTCGAACGGTATGGGAGAATGACAGCATCGCACCCGTACACACATTTTAATACAAGCACGTCTCTCTTGCTCTTACATTGTTATTATTCTGTCTGGATTCTTTTACCTATTCGTCAGAGTCGGTTTAAGCAACTTCGGGGCCCCCTGCGAAGTTTAGTTTTGAGTCCTCTCAATTATTTTCTACAATGTAATTTTTTACACTTTGTGTCATTTTGGTAATTATATATGACTGGTATGAATATATAATTATGTGTGCGTATGTCTACTTGAACGTGAATGTGCATGTGTGTGTGTGTGTGTAAGTCCGTGCTCAAACAGTATCGATGAAAATGACCGAATGAGATTTCTTTGAATCTATGTACAAACGGCCCAGCATCGTATTAGGTACTAGCTAACCAGCGACTTTGCCTGCATGGGCTTCAGAGTTGTTGGGAGAAATAATTTTAGTTCAGTGACTTTTTATGTCGAGCGTATCATCTTAAGTTCGACTTGTAAGATTATCAGGCAGTGCAGATTTCATATAATATCTCCATTTACCTTTTCTTTCTTTCTTTTCTTTTTTTCTTTCTTTTTCCTTTTTATATATAAGGACCACGGTCACGCCGATCCGGCTGCATCCTCAGTTTGCATAGCCGTGTTAAATGTATGCATTTATGCGTCAGAATGTGTACAAAGATACCGGAACTATGTGCTAAAACAAGGAGAGTATGCATCAAATTTATACGAAAACCCACATAAAATGAACGGTTACCTCAAACCCACATAATAAAGAACTGAAAAAGTAGGAATCTAACCATTTATTAGGCGTTTATAATATTATAGTAATCCTAAACCACACTTGAATTCATTTTTGGTTGTGTCTTTCACAATGAAATAAGACACATTTTTCGAAATATTTCAGAAAGGCTTTTATTACAGCTTCCAAAACAGTTAAGAAATGTTCCCTGTGCAGCACGTTAGTTACGAAGTAGAATTTCCTTGTTGCAATGTCACTTGCAAAATATTCCTTGAAAAATACTTCCTGAATCATAATGTCTAATATAAAGTTTTCTTTGTCTTGAAAATTTAATAGCAAGCACGCCCATGCAAATTTTGAAATGTATTTAAAAAACTACTTAAAATATTTCATATAAATTGACGGAATCACAGATTACTACAGATACTGTAGCAACGACTAAAGATTGCATTGCAATTTTTGTTTATTAAGAAGCAATAAAGCGAGTAGTTCAGCGATTGATTTTCCAGTTCGTGATCTGTTGACCTGTTTTATAATCAACACAAGTACCAGGTGAGAGCTGGTGTAGAAATAAACTTCATTTCTACTCACTCTTAAATTTTGTTTTCATTATCCTTTATCAGTGTTGACCGCGCGTTGATAAAAGTTCACAATGGTACTGAGTGAAGTTTGAGTGCCTTTCAACTTTCACATACACAGCTCTGACAGTGCAAAATTAGGCATTTAGTTTAATAGGTTCTGTCTGACAACAAATAAAATTAGGAAAAAGACTACTAAAATGTAAA